>NC_090736.1:6198226-6268226 GCF_036898095.1 Palaemon carinicauda | reverse complement strand
GAGAGTTACAGGGCCCTTTGACTGGGCAGACAGTACTACATTGGATCCTTCTCTTTGGTTACGGTTTATTTTCCCTTTGCCTACACACACCGAATAGTCTGGCCTATTCTTTGCTCATTCTCCTCTGTCCTCATATATTTGACAACACTGAGATTACCAAACAATTCTTCATCACCCAAGGGTTTAACTACTGCACTGTAGGCTAAATGTCCAGTGGCTACTTTCCTCTTGGTAAGGATAGAGGAGACTCTTTAACTATGGTAAGCAACTCTTCTAGGAGAAGGACACTCCAAAATCAAACCATTGTTCTCTACTCTTGGGTAGTGCCCCAACCTCTGTACCACGGTCTTCCATGTCTTGGATTAGAGTTTTCTTGCTTGAGGGTACACTACGGCACACTATTCTATCTTATTTCTCTTCCTCTAGTTTTGTTTAAGTTTTTTGTAGTTTATATAAGAGATATTTATTTTAATGTTATTACTGTTCTTAAAATATTTTAATTGTCCTTGTTTTCTTTCCTCGGTGGGCTATTTTCCCTGTTGGATCCCCTAGGCTTATAGCATTCTGCTTTCCCAACTAGGATTGTAGCTTAGCAATTAATAATAATAATGATAATAATGAGCTACGACTGTTCATGAATCTACCAAGGTGAACATGACGAGAAGGCTTAAACAGAAGCAAAAGGAGACTGTGCAGTTTCTAACCGAGAATTAACCTATAAAATCTAGCGGGAGGCTCAAGTTGCTAAAGGTGGAATGAATGACTCAACTAGACTTGATTCTCCTTTACAAATGTCAAGGACTCGGTGATCTTTATAAGAGCCGTTACAAAGGTGTGTCCTAATAATAGTAGTGAAGATTCGCCCCTGAATTGGAGATCCTGGTTAAAAATCCTAGCAGGGATCTGGCTGCATTTATAGGTAGGGCAATGCATATAAAAGAAGAATATAAGAAGTCCAAACTGACCACAATAGATTGCCAAAACTGATGATAGCAAGGTGTTATCCTATCTAATTTTAAGGTAGAAGGGAATAAAAGTAAAGATTGAGAATCTCATTATGATATTAATTTATTTAAGGCACAGGTGATATAAACTTAATAACAATAATAAGAATAAGCTTAGAAGCTTTGCACCTATCTATAAAGAGATAGAGTGGCCGCAAACTTATTTTGCGGAGTGAGCAATAAGGAACCCGGAACCAGGAATCCGAATTGCTCACTTCGCAAAATAAGTTTGCGGCCATTCATTTCTAGTCTTTGGAAGTGCCATAGCCTCTGTACCATAGTCTTCCACAGTCTTGCGTTAGAGTTTTCTTGTTTGAGGGGACACTCGGACACACTATTCTAATTTATTTCTCTTCCTCTGGATTTGTTAAAGTTTTTATAGTTTAAATGGGAAATATTTATTTCATAGCCGTTACTGTTTTTAAAATATTTTATTTTTCCTTGTTTCCTATCCTCACTGGGCTATTTTTCTTCTGTTGGAGCTCCTGGGCTTACAGCATGCTGATTCTCCAACTAGGGTTTTAGCTTAGCTAATAATAATAATAATAATAATAATAATAATAATAATAATAATATAACTCATTGTAGCACTGATTGGCCTCAGATACAGTCAAGTACTTGATCCAAAGATCTCATAAATCTGTAGTAAAGAGCGACTAACCTATTGAACAGGAAGTGGTGAAAGCATTCGTGTATTGCCCCATGCTCAGCAAAGCTGTACTAGTCAGGGACATCCATACTAGGTTGGTTAGCTGTGAGCGATCTGACAAAAATCTCCCACCATCACCAATCCGCAGTTAGCCAGAGTAATGATAAGAACAGGTCAAACCCTGGACATGAATAAGGACATGTCCGAGGCCTTTGTCCTGCAGTGCCTGTTTGTTGTTGTTGAATAGCAAATACCAGTATTAGACTTCTCATGCTTGAGGGTACATTCGGACACACTGTTCTATCTAATTTCTCTTCCTCTTGTTTTATTAAATTTGTTATAGTTTATATAAGAAATATCTAATTTAATGTTGTTACTGTTCTTAAAAGATTTTATTTTTCTTTGTTTCCTCTCCTCACTGGGGTATTTTCCCTGTTGGAGCCCGTGGGCTTATAGCATCCTGCTTTTCCAACTAGGGTTTTAGCTTAGCTAATAATAATAATAATAATAATAATAATAATAATAATAATAATAATCCGTAAGATTTCCTTTACTTTTTAGGAATATCCTGAGTTGAAAGTTCTTACCAATTCCGAATTAATCTACTCGTCAAATAAGTTGATTGTTTATCTGTTTGTCTCCGTTTCTCTTTTTTTCAATTTGATAAAACTAAAATAAAAAAAAAATGATTAGATAAGATATGGCAGATATCTGATGATAACGGGAACAGAAACTACAGTACTAGCACACGACTGAGGAAGAACCCACTGAGTCTCTCAGTGGGCCCTGGACTGAGGTACTTGACTATGAGTGTTTGTTCATTCGCTTATCTCTCTCTCTCTCTCTCTCTCTCTCTCTCTCTCTCTCTCTCTCTCTCTCTCTCTCTCTCTCTCTCTCTCTCTCTCTCTCTCAACTCCAGCACTCATCCCCACTTGCCTTGGGCAAGAGCCTGTGGCCTGCACAACGAACGAACACTCAGAAAAGCGGAAATTTACTAAATAAATATGTCAATACCAGATGCAGACTATGTTGAGAACTCCAAATAATGTACTGGGAAAAATGGTATAGTAAAACATTATGAATGGAAATTTTGTAAAAGTACGAATATTATTATTATCATTACTTGCTAAGCTCCAACCCTAGTTGGAAAAGCAGGATACTAAAAGCCCAGGGGCTCCAACGGGGAAAGTAGCCCAGTGAGGAAAGGAAACACGGAAAAATAAAATATCTTAAGAATAGTAACAACATTAAGATGAATATTTCCTATATAAACTATAAAAAGTTTAACAAAACAAGAAGAGAAATAAGATAGAATAGTGTGCCCGAGTGTACACTCATGCAAGAGAACTCTAACCCAAGACAGTGGAAGGCCATGGTACAGAGGTTATGGCACTACCTGATATAATTAACTCATCTCCCCGTTGTTTACTTTAGATTAAACTAGCCTCGTACCAGCACAGACATTTGCACAATTAGTGACCTAAAAATCAACTATTCGAGTGAATAAACTCCAACCAGAGGTGCATTTTGGAAACATCCTTTTTTATCTAAATCAAAACTTTTGACCATGCATTTATTGAAAATATTTGTTAAAAGTATCTTTTCAAATTACCTGAAGAAATTGGATGTATTTCATCTAACGTAGAATCTTTGCATTTATTGATTATCTGTTTTAATACCAATCACACCCGCTCATCTTTCCCTCTCTCTCTTTTTAAAGCGAATACAAGAGCACTCATGACCTCCACATAGGGGTGACAGACAGCGAGGGCCGAGTGTTTGAGTACGAGCAGGAAGGCCTTCACTCAGACTACACGTCGTCCTGGAGTCAGTGTCTAGCGATTCCAATCATCAGTGACTCCTCCAACCGCCTGGACCCTGTGTGGCAAGAGTACTGGGACTTCACGCTGAACACGCTGGCCAAAGATCCTGCCTGGTGTGAAGACAGGTTAGTCGTTCTCTGGTCTGGCTATACTCAACGCAGCGAGAAAGAGTCGATAGGGGAAGTCATGTGATTTTAAAGGGATTCCCCCCACTTGTGCCATATCTCCTGTCTCCAATCCCACTCCACCTCCTTCTCCTGTGCCTCTCTCTTTCTCTCAATATAGATTTGTCCGTTTTCTAGTTTGTATAAGAAATTATTCTAACTTTTATTCCACACCACCATTAATGTAAACTTCAAGGCGTGTTTTCTGTGTAAAAGTTCCCCCAATCATAAACTTATCATGTGAGCTGGAGCCTTCTCGCACTCGTATGCCAGACGTGCCACTACTCACTCTGTGACGCACACACAACTTCCTGATGGACCATTCCATACTAATTTATATCGAAACAGAGAGAGATAGAGAAAGAAAAAAAGTAAGAGATAGAAAATAAGGGTGGGGGCCTGAGGAGTGGGCCAGTGATATGTGGAAACATGGCATCAGTGGGGGAATCTGTTTCAAATCATATCCCATCCCTTCTCGGTCATTTTGCACTCCATTGAGTATAACTTGAAGATAGATTGTTTTCTCTAGAGCTGTGGCTCTGTAATTCTAATCAGAAATTCTCCCTAAAAACACTGTTCTCAGCGTTTTTTCAGTAAAATACAGGTGACCGTAATTTTACCTTAATTACTGTAGTTATTATCTTTTACTGGTTGGTGGCCGTAGTATCACTCCTTTATGGTAAATGCCTGGCAACATTTATTCCTGGATTTTTACCGTTTTTCTTTTTTTTACAGCAAATTTTTATTATTGTAGAGAATGTGCATTACATGTAAGGCCTTGAGTGTATAATGCTGGTGATTTTTACAGTTTGGTGTGAGGATTATATTGAACTCTCAGAATATCTGGTCTTAAGGTAAAGGGTGATTCTTAAACCCTCTAAAATTCTTAAATTTGTCGTTTTAAAAACTTACATATTGGCGTAAAGTAGTAATATTTTAGTCACTAACCTGTAAAAGATTGCAACAAAGTTTAATAAAATTACAGTCACCTGTAATTTACTGGAATACGGCTGAGAACAGTATATTTTTACGGAGAAATTCCGATTAAAATTAGTGGGGTTTTTTTCAACAGTGTGCTGTATAGTTAACCCCTTGAGCAAAAAAAAAAAGTGTTTGGTAATCTTAAGCGGGATTTACACGGTCAAACGGTTCGTCGAACCCGGTTGTCTAACCTGCTTGTCAAACGGTTCGAAGAGGTGGAATCAGTCACAAATGCATAAGGTTTGTGGACAATGAAGCCCCACCCACAAAAGTCAGGCGAGAACAGACATTCTTCAAACCGTTCGACAACCAAATACCCCATTCACACGTTCGAACATCACTTCGAACACTTGTCTGTCAAACCGCGTTCGACGGACTGTTCGACCGTGTAAACCTTGCTTTAGTGTCATTATTACAATCAAACCAATCAATAATCTATGTTAATCCCAACAGGTATGATGAGACATCCTTCAACTGCTATTCCTTCGTCGTCGAGTTCCTGCAGCGCCTCGCCCCTCCAGGGCTGGAGGTGAAGACACTGAGCAAGACTTCCCTCTGCAGTCAACTTCTGCTCCCGTACACCATACCTGCGGCCAAGTATATCTCGCTGTATCGTTCACTACTGAAGGAGAAAGTCGTCCCTATTCAGAACTCTTAGGTTCACGCACATATGCACGAGGGCTCCACAAGGCACTAGGAGAGTTGGAAGACCCAGACCTACATGGCTGAGGATTATGAAGCGCATAGTTGGAGAAGATGAATGGAGAAGTATTGAATTAAAAGCTCAAGATAGAGACGACTGGCGAAATGTAACCGAGGCCTTTTGCGTCAAAAGGCATAGGAGGAGATGATGATACACACACACACATACAGTATATATATATATATATATATATATATATATATATATATATATATATATATGTATATATATATATAGATGATACACACACACACACATATATATATATATATATATATATATATATATATATATATATATATATATATATTTCCTTTTTGGTCACACTCAGCTCTCCCCATTCCTCAGGGAGTGGGAGAGGAAGTAGTCATACCCTGTTGAAATGGGGGTTACCAGTGCGTGTGTGCATATCCATCTAAATAATTAGCCGTCATTTCTGACGGGTTGCGTATACTAGTGTATATTATATTATATATACATATATATATATATATATATATATATATATATATATATACACAGAGGTTCTGTTGGTTATATATTGCCTCTGTGTGCTGTAATAACTGCAACTATTCAGATATTTCTCTCTGAAAGGACGTGATTGAAGACATTTTATCTATGAGTAAAATTTAGATCTAAACTTTTCAGAAAACTTAGCATGGATATTTGTTAAAAGTCAGATATATTTTCATAAGGAAATCATTACAATAGTAATTATTTTTTTGACTAATGAATTCACATAGATGGGACTGGAAAAACGAGTGATGCTGTATTTTGTAATGTCTTTTTCAATAAAAAAAAAACATTACTTACCATTTAAATTAAAATAACTGACCTTTATAGTTTTTATTGTAAACTATACTGTATATACTAATTTACCTTTCAACACAGCTGTTCCCAACAATGAAATTTATGATAACCTAATCAAGATAACAACAACAATAATAATAATAGGGAAGTGGGGAATATGGGGAAAGGAAGAGTACCCCTGGATACAATCCAGGTAATAGCTCAAAGGCAGGTACTCGGGATGGGAAAGATTAAGGAAATAGGGAGAAAGAGAAGTACAGGCGAAGAATAAAAGAGAGGGGCAGACCCTCTTGCGATATTAGGAAATTGGAAAATATTCGTATTAATCATATATCTTGTGATACTGCTACAATTCTTTCAAATCAATTTTGGATAGAGGAAACAAATTTACAGTATGTTAAGCAAATGAATTGATGCATTATACTTTACAATCTATTAAAAATATATTATGTGTTATAATTATGTCATTTATAAATTGCACAGAATGAAAATGCTTTATGATTAGAGATAATAAAGTTTTTAGGAATACAATATTTTTTCCTTCCCCATTGTAACCCTCTTTAGGTCCAATATTGTAACCTCCCCTGTAACATTTTTTTTTTAAATTATTATTATTATTATTATCATTATTATTATTATTATCATTATTACTTACTAAGTTACAACCCTAGTTGGAAAAGCAGAATGCTATAAGACCAGGAGCTCCAACAGGGAAAATAGCCCAGCAAGGAAAGGAAACAAGAAAAAAATACTTTAAGAATAGTAACATTAAAATAGATACCTCCTACATAAACTATAAAAACTTTAAAAAACAAGAGGAGGGGAAATAAGATAGAAAAGTGTGCCCGAGTGTACCCTCAAGCAAGAGAACGCTAACCCAAGACAGTGGAAGACCATGATATAGAGGCTATGGCACTACCAAAGACTAGAAAACAATAGTTTGACTTTGGAGTGTCCATCCCCTAAAAGAGCTGCTTACCATAGCTAGTCTCTTCTACCCTTACCGAGAGGAAAGTAGCCTCTTACTACATTATTCCTTTGAACACTGAGAGACAAATTATAGTCAAGTGTTATGCCTAGGTCACAAACTAACAGATATTTGGGCCAGGTTGTTATTAACATTTATTTGGATGTCACCCATGTTTCTTAAGTTGTTTTTCTTTCCTAAGATACAAAATAAGATTGGGTTTCATGCACTTCCCTGGAGTACCCATCTGCCTGATGGTCCATATAAGTGAGAGTTTTCAGTTCGCACACAGTAGTTTCTATCAAGCAAGTAATCTTTTAGATGCTCACATACTAATAGATTTTAAATCGTTTATTAGCAGATATAAAATATAAGAACTTCAAAAAAAAAAAAAAAAAAAAAAAAAAAAACAAGAGGAAGAGCAACAAGAGAGAACAGCTTGTCAGAGTGTACCCCCAACCAAGAGAACTCTAATCCAAGACAGTGGAAGTCCATGGTATAGAGGCTATGGCACTACCCAAGACTAGAGAACAATGGTTTGATTCTGGAGTGTCCTTCTCCTAGAAGAGTTGCTTACCATAGCTAAAGAGTCTCTTCTAACCTTGTCAAGAGGAAAGTAGCCAATGAACAATTACAGTGCAGTACTTAACCCCTTAGGTGAAGAAGAATTGTTTGGTAATCTCAGTTTTGTCAGGTGTATGAGGACAGAGGAGAATCTGTAAAGAATAGGCCAGACTATTCGGTGTCTGTGTAAGCAAAGGGAAAGAACCGTAACCAGAGAGAAGGATCCAATGTAGTACTGTCTGGCCAGTCAAAGGACCCCATAACTGTCAAGCGGTAGTATCTCAACGGGTGGCTGGTGCCCTGGCCAACCTACTACCTACTGCATCTACAACGTTTGCAACGCTTCCAGAAGGCTAAAATGCACAACTGTATCAAAAGCAACACTAAGATCGAGTAATATCAATATACTACATTTGCTCTCATCTCTCATTTCTAGCAGACCATTTACGACAGCAAATAGCTGTCTCCGTAAAATATAATTGTCTCTAAGGTGACTTGTTGCCTTGTTTTGATTCTTTCTAAAGGACTAACTAGTTGTTCAAGAATCACGTATTCTAATTTGTGAAATAGGTATAGATTTGAAATTGGTATGTGTGAAAATAAGTTCTGATAATCTAGAGCACTTTTCAGAACCGTTGTAACCATACTCATTAATCAACCCATATTTTCGAGAATTGATTACTGCAACTCACTGTTCTATGGCTTACCAAATTATCAGCTGAAGAAAATTCAGAGAGTACAAAACAGAGCCGCTAGATTAATAAAAGGACTACACAATAGGGAAAGAGTTACTCCTGCATTAATTAAATTACACTGGCTGCCGGTAAAGGCGAGAATTGAATACAAGCTACTCTTACTAACGTTTAAGATACTGAACCAAAATATCTAAAAGAATGCCTGAACAAACTAGAACTAGAAACAAATGTTAACACAAGACACATGAGTGACAAACATAGGCTATCTGAACCAAGAACAAATAGTAAATTTGGTGAAAGGGCTTTTAGCTACTGTGCGCCTAGACATTAAAATAAACTGCCAACTGAAATGAAGGACCTAAAGGGAGCAATTGAATTTAAGAAGAAACTAAAGACATTACTTTTCACAATATCATATGATTTGGAAGATGCTACAATCAAAGAATTGTATAAGTTATAATGAAAATGTTTCGTTAGATGATTGATATGGACCCGCCCGAGAAGTAGTTCACTCGACTTCAGTGAAGGGTTGGATTTAAACCCAAAACAAGTAAACAAGTATATAGTCCAGGAGACAGTGAGGTGAACCTTGCAGTAGGGTATATAGAACTTTTTTTTTTTGTTTTTTTGCTGTTTCTAATCTACCTGGATTAGAGACTGATGGATGCCACTCTGGCACCCTTGGACATTATTTGTTATTTACAGAAATTAAAAATGGTGACTGGACTATATTTATCACTATGGTACTATTTAAGGTTTAAAGGCAAAGGCAAGACACAGTGACATTGCCCTATCAAGCAGGCTAATGTTTTAGAGACTGACTACATAGTCCCTCTCTAACACAAGCTTGGACCAAGGAGGGCCACACAATGGCTGCTGATGACTCATCAGATAAACCTACAGGCTCCCGCAAACACCCAATCTTTAACTCACAAGGATGGTGAGATTGCACCACCAAAGGAACAAACGAGTTAGAGCAGGACTCGAACCACAGCCTGGCGATCACCAGTCAGGGAAGTTACCGACCGCATCAGCCACCGCCTGATCAAAAGGATACCTGCTTTATATACTATGTACAAGCTGTCATTACTATCATAACAACGCCTGTGAATTTTATTTAACATCATAAACATTCATCATGACAATACAAGGACACAGTATCTGAAAAAAATGCTACCAAAAAGGTATGAAAATAACATATGACAGCAGACCAAATGTATGATGCCAGCATAGTAGACCTACTCACACATTCTTATTATGATGGTATCATCATGAGTCTTTTTATTGTTTATATATGACATATCTGTTTTTGACGTTGTTTATAGTTTATATAGGACATATCTGTTTTGATGCTGCTACTGTTTTTAGAATGATATATAGGTAATTTCTTCTCATCATTTATTTATTTCCTTTCCTCATAGAGCTATTTTTCCATGTTGGGGGTTGGGCTTATAGCATCTTGCTTTTCCAACTAGGGTTGTAGCTTGGCTAGTAATAATAATAATAATAATAATAATAATAATAATAATAATAATAATAATAATAATAATCAGTAACACACTCCCCACACGATCGAACCATCGACACCCAATTCTGTTTGTTTGTGAGAAACTTTACACAAAAACTTCGGAATCGATGTTCACCAAACTTGGTAGTCATATTGTGTATATCACTGTGATGAATCTGTAAGATTTTGAATAAAGTACATCAAAGTACAAGTACGTAGAAGTACTTTGAAAATTAACGCAATATTAGGTTTTTGTTTGTGGACAACATTACGCCAAAACTATTGAATCAATTTCAACGAAACTTGGTGGACATGTGGGGCATGACCCAAGGACAAATCCATTAGATATCGAAGAAAATATATCTAAGTACAAGTACACAATGGAATTGAGAGCAAAATAAGACTGCTAGTTTTTTTTAAACAACTTTACGCAAAAACTACTGAACCGATTTTTTCAAAACAAAGTGGACATGTGGGGCTTGACCCAAGGACAAATCCATTAGATTTTGAAGAAAATACATCGAAATACAAGTATGCAGTGGAGTTAAGAGCAAAATAAGACTGATTGGAGTCGCACAGGAAGGCTACCTACTGCGTACTTGTAATTTGATGTACTTTATTCAAAATGCTACAGATTCATCCTTGGGTCATGCCCAACATGAATACTAAGTTTGGCCAAAATCGGTACTGTAGTTTTTTTTTTTTTTTTTGTAAAGTTGCTCTCAAACGAACAAACGAACACGGGTGAATACATAACCCTCGCAAATTCTTTGATTTTGGCGAATTCAATAAGAATAAATGAGCCAAGCCTTGAGAAGAAAATTTATTTTTACCACATTAGTTAAAATCATACACTTTTTACGTTAAGTGCTAATATCTTATGTTCTGTATGGATTTTTTTGCAAACGGCTCATTCCCATAAGTACGTTTCCCAAGCAGGTCGCGAGTGGTTTCAGTTAAAACAATAATATTCTCAAACAAATATGTCTCCAAGCGATATAAAATGTATCTGTCAGTTCATATTCACATACCAAGACGGTTTCCTAGTTCTGACGTCCAGTTCCGGATCGAGAAACAACAGGACGTTCTCGACACCCCCAACAGTTACGGTTGAGAAACATGACTTAGCAGTTTGTTAGAATCACTACCACTGACATCGGCAGCAGCCTAAAAATAGTTTAGCAACAACGATCCTAACATATGTTTTAAGAAAATTTGCAAAAAGGAAGATTTATAATGAAAATAAAGGATAATAATTCACTTATAATATTTAATCACTATTATTTCATTATAATAATGCTATATTTGGTAAAGAATTTTTAAAGTGAAATAAAGTATACGAAAGGCCGTAGCCCCTTCACCTATAAACAAAAATGGCGGACGTTGACAAGTGGATAGAAATTGCAAAAGAGTGCAAATATTTGCCCGAAAGTGACCTTAAGGTATAGCCAATGAGTAATTAGTAACGCGTGAAGTGCTAAGCATTACTTATGTGTCTGTGCTCTTGTTGATTTTGATCTAAGAATGTTAACATAAAGACGTATGAAGGCTGTCACTCTAGGTTGGGCCAACGGTTACGTCAAGAAGTATTTTTCTTCTCTTTTACGGCGTTTTCTTGCTTATTTTTGGCCCTGATGCTACTGAAGGTTGAATGATTGTAATCAATAGATATATGTTGTAGCTGTAGATATGTGCGAAGTAGTTGACTCGAGTTACTTTAGGGTACAATGTTATTGATGGAAGTTTTACGCAGTTCCTTGAGGTACCTACGATAAATTGTCCGCCGATATAACTGGATTTAATCTAGGCCAGTTTAAGCCCTCTGGTTTCTACCTTACCGTGATAATAATAGTTAACTATCCTTATATGCCTTCTTACAAATTTATCTTGGTAAAGCCTACATTAGACTAAATTTGTTTTCTTCACACACCAAAGCTCGAGTTTTGGTAGTTTTTAACGGCTATGGTTGGAGAGAACCATTACGGTTTTTATAAATCCTTCCAATAACTGTACCAAGAAACAATTTATTAATCAAGGAAGACTAAATCCAATTTGGTAAACCAGACTTGTTGTCCCACCTGTACTGTAGTGAGGCAGGGGCAAACTATCTGATATCATGTGTAAAACTTTATCCATTCACCGTTTAGAAATACTTTGATGAATTACTGTACTATGGTGTAATTAAAAATTATGTCGTAGGACAATTTTCATAAGTTGTGGTTTGCAAAGGGGCGTATCCTTCCCCACTGATGACCCAGGACACTGCATCCTAGTTTGGGTCAGAAGGGGAGTTGGGTGGTTCAATAATCACTAATGACAGTCCACAGGTTAATGTTTACGGAGCTTTTGTATATCAGCGGCCAGTTTCCCCGCGTGCATAGAAAATGGACACCAACTAACCTAAAGTTCCCCACCTTTCCTACAAGCCGTGTTAGAGGGGTATGTATGATGACGGCTGACAAAGAATTATAGCTGTGTAAGGGGGGGTCGCAGGGGGCGTTAGCCCTCCGTTAGGTAAGTGGGTAAGGACATAGCTTTTAGGATAGGTTAGGGGGAAGTATTAGTGTAGTTGATGTCCATATTTTATGCACGCAGGAGGAACTGGCCACTGATGTACAAAGGCTCCCCGTGTTCTTACCTAACAGTGGGCTGACGACCCCTCCAAACCCCCTTACACTGCCATATACTTCAGTCGGCCACCATCATTCATACACCCCAACGTTTACCATTATGTGTTTTCGCTCTTACAAGGGAAAAATGGTGATTGCCAAATTAGTCTGTCAAATACTCTAAGCAAAGTTTAGGGTATTGGCTAATATTGTGAATACTTACCTTAATACATACTTAACATGTTACCATTTTAGAATTTCTTTTACTTTGAACTTTGACTATTCAAATCAACATAAAAATTCAACCAATCTTGACTGCTCACCAAGACGCCCATTAGACTTATGTGAGTCAATCAGTTGAGAGATTCTTGACTATTCTTCTCTACTCCGTACAATCCTGGCAGATTCCCAAAGCTTCATTAAAATGTGTGTTCCATCTTGCTAACATATTACTGATGTTTATCCTTCTACGTAGTTCTTGGTCTTCCCAGTCGTCTCTTGCCTTCCGGAACCTAATAAAATATTCCTTTTACATCATAATCTTCAGGCATTCTGCAGATGTGCCCAAACCATCTCAATTGGCTCTTTTCAATTTGAAGAATTATTGTCTCTTTTAGTTAAGCCGTAAATTATACATAAAACGTGCATCAACAGTTTTCACGTTAGATTTTAGCCTCTCAGTCAGGACTCGTGTCTCATCCGTTCTTGAGATATTTCTTTTTTGTAGTAGTGGGTACATAGCACTTACAGTTCTACTATATTTGTCAATTCTGCTGTTTATTATGAATCCATTGCAGAATTAATTACCATATGTTATTGCTCAAATTAATCATCAGAGGCTTCTGAACACTTATTTCCATTTGTGGTCCATCCAAATTTTATAAGATACACAGAGTAAGGAATTTGATAAGAAGCTGTAGATAAATAAAGCGAGATTGAAATGATGTGCAAGTGTAAGAATGACCTTAGAGTGTTATAATAGATTGTTGTTATAGCCTCGTTGATCCCGCAAGGATGTCTCAGGATGAGATCACTTCAGCGGAGTTAGGTCTTCATTTTTGACGAGTCTTCTGTTACGATCTCCCCTCAATGTCGTGATGGTCTCTAAGGGACTGCCTCGAGGTCAGGACAGATCTTTGCTCCCTTCCTTTAGATCTCATGTTGTGGTCCGATGCCTCAAAGCTGGGGGTCCATTTAGGTTTAGAGACCATTTTAGGTCTATGGTCCAAAGTAGAGAAGACTGCTTCTCTAAACTAGCAGCAATTGAAGGCTGTTAGGCTTGGCGTAAAGGCCTTCTAGGATCACCTGTTAAATTCGTTGGTGCTAGTTTTTGTAGACAATTATACGGCTAATTTTTACCTGAGGAAGTAGGTGGGCACCCGTTAAGAGTCCCTTAGTTGGGAAGAACGCGAGATTCTGCTCTGGGCGTATGAGACAAGATTTTATTCTAGGACGTCTCAATATATTGTCAAATGGTCTGTTTAGAGGGAATCAAGTCCAGGGTTCAGAGTGGACTCTTTGTTAGAAGGTATTCAACGACCTCGGTAGGAGATGGCCACTCCTCCGAAATTTCTTTGCCCTGTCTTTTTCTCTCCCCAGAGTGTGGGGACAGATGCCCTGTTGCAAGACTGAGAGAGTCTTCAGATATACAGATTTCCCTCTTTCTCTCTGATCAGGTCAGTTCTCAAAAAGGCGAGGGAAACCAGTCACCTGTCATTGACCCTCAACTCTCTCTTTTGGCATCAGAAGGACTGGTTTCCAGGCATTTTTGAGGTCTTAGTGGAGCCCCCTCTTCGGTTACCAGAGACAAAGTCAGGATTAAGTTCAGTATTTTCTCGCTTTATTTAATCATTGTTTGTTATCTCCTAGTCTTACAAAAAGGGAAATTCTTCTAGATCCTCTTTCCTTGACAATGTGGATAATCTTGGTAGATACGTTATCCTTATGGAATTTTCATACTAAAATCAATATTAGTAATAACTGCCTAGATAATTTAGCTAGTGCCATCCGTCCTTCCCCACTTCTGGTATTATTCAACTGGAGACAGGTGGGCTCAGCTGTCGGTGTTACCAATCCCAGTACAGAATACCGTAGGATTTATATATCAGGGTTACCAAAGTTGGTAGAATTTTTGGGCGGGTTATTGAGATTCAGGGCTAGGTAAATTTTCCAGGTGAGTATTTTTAATTTCAATTTTAGTATGAAAATTCCATATTGATAGATGAATTCTCTATAAACATTATTTCATAGAGTACCGTAATACAATTTGTTTTATTTTAGGAATCTTTTGTGTATCTGCCCTTGTCCATTTAAATTCACTTTGTTCTGTAAATAGAATACAAACCACGCTGTTTATTAGGGGTATTACTTTCGGCGTAGCTGAAATGACCAGCCGTGAAAGTTTAGCGAAGGTTAGCTACCCACACCGCTCGTTAGCGGGGGCTAGGGTGGGGTAGTTTGCTACCGCTCCCACTCATACACCTGTGATTTAGCTCACTTTACTTTTGCCTCGGATGGTGAACGGACGATGCCGCTCTTCATCCTTTGCCTTATTTGGACTGTCATTAATCTGTTTTTTGCTTTTTAATTTTCTAGTGTGGGGTTGTGGGTTGACTTCTGCAAGCATGCGCACCTGCCCTGGGCTCACCGGCTGGCCCTGTGGAACTTTTATGTCAGCGGTGGAGACCGATCCCCACACCCTTTGTCCCACCTGCAGAGGTCAACAGTGTGACTGTGATGATAAGTGTAGTGAGTGCAGGGAGTGGTCTTCCTCCCAGTGGAGAGGTTTGGGCAACGGCGGAAGAAGTCTAAGCGGGATATTTCTCCTTCGAAGGGGGAAGAACCCAAGGCCTCTTCTTCCGTCTCCCGACCCTCCTCCAAATCTCCTTCCGAGAGACCGTCGAGAAGTAGCGTACGTAAACCTATTTAATATTGGCCAACCCCGGTCCTCGAGAGATGGTGTTGCTTCCCCTATCAAAGCGGCCCCACCTCTCCCCCCGGGTGAGGCCTTGTCACTAACTTCCTTGTTACAGGTTTGGTCGTCCTTGGGGCTCTCGGGTCCACCCTCCATTGATGCATTGCTGCAAATCTTCCGCAGGGGTGCTAGTGTGCAGCAGTCATCGTCGCTGTCGGAGGTAGATCCTCTGGGCCTTGTCGACGTTGTGGTGTCAGAGGTGTCGCCTGTGATCTCGTCCAACTCTTCTGCTCTTCCAGACTCTCCAGCTGTTGCTGCCGACTTAGTTTCTCCCGTTCCTGATCATCCTTCGAGTGAGAAACTAAGTCCGTCTGTCTCTCCTGCGAGTGTTTCATAGAGCCGCCTCTTCGGAAGACTGCTGTGGCGTACGGTCAGCTCACTGATCCAACGGCCCCTAGAGGGCGCCTTCTTCGTAAAGCTTGCCCTCCACTTCGCCTTAGAGGTCTCCCTTCATCATCGGTGAAAAGGCGCCTCTTCAGCTCTTCTGCTTTGTCGTCGCAGCCGTCACCTGCAGAGAAGCCTCCGCTGCAGTCATCTTTTGGCCCTCGACCTCCGACCGTGCTTGGACCTGATGCTAGTCCTCCGACTTCGGTCCTGTACCTCTCTGCAGATCGTTCGCTATCTCCATTGGTGGATGCTCGCCCTTCCAAAGGGCACATCCCGGTTCCTGATCAACCATCCAACAAACCTGCTGACCTTCCATCGCCGTTCTAGTTCCCGGTAAAGCCTCTTGATGCTCTACCGAAGTTCGCAACCTCCTGCAGCGCACCAGCAGCCCATCAGCACCAGCCTGCTCATCAGCGCTCTACAATGCTTCGGCACGCCCCTTCACCTGCTCGCCCTCATAGACGGCAGCTACAACATGTGCCTACACGCCAGCGCTCCTGCGCGCCAGCACTATCCCGCGTGCCAGCATTATCCCGCGCCCCAACACACTCCTGTGCACCAGCACTCGCCTGCGCGCCAGCACTCTCCTTCGCACCATCACTCTCCTGCGCGCATGCGCCATCATTCGCCTACGCACATGCGCCATCACTTGCCCACGCGTAGTCGCCAGATCTCGCCTGCACACTCGCCCACTCACCAGCACTCTCCCGCGCGCGCTCGCCATCTCTCTTCTATGCGCCAGCGCTCTGCTGCTCGCCATATCTCTCCCACACGCATGCACCAGGTCGCGCGCACCCGACACTCGCCCACGCGCGCCACCACTCCTCCGCGCACGCGCCAACGCTTGCCCGTGTGCCAGTAAAGGTACTGCACTCGGTCAGTCCCCTCCACGCAAACGCCTTTCAACACGTCCAGCGGGAAAAGGAGAACAGGCTTCTGCAGAGGGGTTCAGGATCTCCAAACTGCTTTCTTCTAAGGCGAACCTACCTTTAAAGGAAACTCCTCGCAGGGAACCTTCTGTCCCTTTCTCCTCAGGGGATCTGTCTGACAGTTTATCGGTCAGTCAGCAGCCACGGTTCAGTGCCTTAGTCAGAGCTGTAGCACAGGCCTTCAATCATGCCCTGTCTGGCCGATCATCGAAGCAGCCTATAGCTCCAGACTCTCGACACAGAATCATGGCTTCTTCCAACCCCCTTGAGAGGGAAAGAGGAGTCTCTGACGTGGTCATTTCCTTGAGGGTAAAACTAACTCCGGGCAGACCATCAAGTCTAGTCCCGCCTGTATCTTCTCTGGGATACTCACCCACCTCACCTTTGCCAAGGGAGTCACATGGGGAAAGGACCTCCTCCATTCATCCGTCAGAGGAAGCCTCCCCTCACGCAGAGAGTTCCCTATCAGAGATCAGGAAGGACACGACATCCAGGCCTTCGATGTTGGAGTCCTACCTCCTTCCTCGGAAGGAGCTCAAAGACTCCAAGACTTCGCCAAAGTCCTCCACGAGGACTACCAAGATGGAGACAGCCAGCCACTCGAAGGATGTCCGCAACCCACCCCGGGAAGAGCTCTCGGGGTTGGAAGATGGAGACTTCGCTGCAAGTCCGACGTCGGAAGGAGAATAAAAAGAGTCAGAACATGCATCCTGGCAGGTCCTGAGTCTTATAAGGGTTCTCAACGGGTTTACCGACCCAGAGATCCTCCCTCGGGAGGGCAAGGACACGGTCTTAGACCGTGTCTTTGGTACCCAGAAGCCCTCAAAGACCAGTGCAGCCCTGCCTTGGTCTCAAGGGTTGAACAGTGCCAGAGCTAAGATTGCCCTACAGCTCTCCGAGTATGCCTCCTCCCAACGTTCCTGCTCTACCAACAAGCTCCTCCCACCTCCTCGTGTCTAACAGAGGACGTACTTCGAGATCCTGGAGGAGCCTAGTCCAGCTCTTCCTCTCCACCATTCTTTGGAAGAGCTCACTAAAGGAGTCTCTCTAGACAGACTCTTCAGTCAGCAGGTCTCTTTCTCGGAAGCCGAGATCCTTAATCAGGAAAAGGTCACGAAGTATGCTATGCAGGCTACTTTGTGGCTTGATATCTGGTTAGGTACCTTGGGAATCCTGGTGCGAACTGAGGATTTCTCCAAGGAACGTATCAGGAAGGCAATGGAGACTTTCCTTCTCTTGGGCACTTGCACGATCGAGTTTCCCGCCAACCAAATTTCGAACTTGTGCGTGAATAACATCTTGAAACGTTGAGACGCAGTGTCTGAGAGATTCCACCAACGTCGAGATAGCTAGGCTCAGACATTCCTCTCTAGAGGGAGCCCACCTCTTTGAGCCTAAGGATGTTGAACATGGTGCTGAGAGAGGGAGGAAGTCCCATCAGGACTCCCTCCTCCATAGGGCTTTGACATCCAAGCCGTATAAACCACCAGCTCCTCAGCAGCCCCATCCAACCAAGACCATTACGACCAAATCAGCAGCGAAGACAATGGTGTCTAAGAATCCCTTTCCTTTCAAGGACAGGAAAGGCACTAAGTCCTCCAGGGGAGAGAAGAATCCTAGATGGAGCAGCTGAGGCCGCAAACGCTAGAATAGGCACTCTGCCTGCTTCACCAGTGGGGGGATGCCTACAAAGTTGCTTGGACAGGTGAAAGCAACTCGGGGCGAAACCCTGGACAATCTCCATGATTCGTCTAGGGTATCGCGTCCCGTTCATAACATCACTCCCTCTCCAGACCAGAAATCCAGTGTCGATAGAGTCCTTGAGATCAGCAAAGAGGCAGGCCCTTCGGGCAAAAGTCCAGACCCTGTGGAAGAAGGGCGCTCTCCAGGAGGTCCTCGACGGGTCCTCAGGCTTCTTCAGTCGACTTTCTTGTAAGAAAGGCGTCTGGAGGCTGGAGACCAGTCATCGACCTCTCAGTCCTGAACAAGTTTGTCAAGAAAACTCCGTTTAGCATGGAGACGGCAGACTAGCGGTAAGACCACAGGACTTCATGTGTACACTGGACCTAGAGGATGCGTACTTCCAGATCCCAGTCCATCCGTCATCAAGGAAGTACTTCTTAAGATTCAGCCTAGACAACAGGAAATACCAGTTCAAGGTGCTGTGCTTCGGTCTTTCCACAGCACCTCAAGTTTTCACCTGAGTGTTTGCCCTAGTGTCATCTTGGCCACACAGGATTGGCATCCGTCTCCTCCGCTATCTGGATGACTGGCCAATCCTAGCAGACTCAGTGTCAACCCTTCTTCAATACCGAGACAAACTTCTGAGACTTTGCCAAGATCTGGTGATCATGGTAAATCTCGAGAAGTCATCCCTGCTTCCTATACAGAGACTGGCATACCTAGGCATGATATTAGACACCAATCTCCACAAAGCCTTCCCATCAGACGACAAAATAACAAGGCTGAGGAAGGTCGCAAGACCCTTCCTCAGATGAAAAGAACTTCCAGCCCAAACGTGGTTACGTCTCCTCGGTCGCCTTTCATCACTGGCCCGTCTAGTTCCCAATGGTCGCCTCAGGATGAGATCCCTCCAGTGACAACGCAAGTCCCGGTGGCATCAGACTCTCGATTCCCCAGACATCCGGATCCCCATGGGAACAGCGTAACTGACTGACCTCGAGTGGTGGGTGGCAGACGAGAATCTACGAAAGGGAGTGGATCTTCTCGTCCTCCCCCCAGATTTGATGCTGTTCTCAGACGTTTCAAAAAAAAGGTGGGGGGCCCACGTGTTGCACCACACGACTTCAGGCCTCTGGTCAGAATCAGAAGAGTACCTCCACATGAATCTTCCAGAGATGAAGGCCGTCTTTATGGCCCTTCAACAGTTCCAACAGTTCCTGGCGGGCCACTCAGTGGTGGTGATGATCAACAACACCACAGTTGTGGCTTACATCAACAAACTAGGAGGTGCTTTTTCGCAGCACCTATCCCATCTATCGGTAGAGATACTGAGATGGGCTGAGATCCACTCGATACCACTATCGGCACACTTCATTCCCGGCAAAAGGTATGTGCTCGCCGACAACCTGAGCAGAGCATCTTAGATAGTGAGTACCGAATGGTCTTTGGATCATCTAGTAGCCAACAAAGTCCTGACTTTGTAGGGTTCTCTGACAATGGACCTCTTCGCAATGGCTCTGAACTTCAGGCTCCCACTGTACTGTTCCCCAGTCCCAGACCCCAAGGCTCTCTGGCAGGATGGTTTCCAATAACGGTGGGACAACATCAGCGTTTACGCCTGATGAGGAGAGTACTCAACAAGGCCAGAATATCGGTCAACCTTTCAATGACCCTCATAGCTCTGCTATGGCATCAAGCAGAATGGTTTCCGGACCTTCTGCAACTCCTAACCAAGCCTCCAAGAGAACTCCCTCCACGACACGATCTACTCAAACAACCCCATGCCAACATATTCCACAAAGCCGTAGCTTCGCTACGACTTCATGCCTGGAGACTATCCAGCATCTCCTATCAGAGAGAGGATTTTCGCAACAACTTGCAATCAGGATGTCTGGACACCTGCGAAAGTCATCAGCAGCAGTCTACCAGGCAAAGTGGAAAGTCTTCTGTGATTGGTGTCGTGGAAGGGGTATCTCTCCTCTCGATGCCACTATTCCAGCAAGAGCGGAGTTCTTCATATATTTGCATAAATAAATGCGCCTGTCAGTCTCGGCGGTATAAGGCTATCGCTCAGCCTTGAGCCTCGCCTTTAGACTGAAAGGAATGGACATTTCGTCATTGCTAGAACTTTCCTTACTTGTACGGAGTTATGAATCTAACTGTCCTCAGTCTGAAGTGAGACCTCCCCCTTGGAACGTGGTTCGAGTTCTCAGGTCTCTTAAGAGACCTCCCTATGAACTGTTACGCCAGGCAACAGATCGCCACCTAACTTGGAAGACGGTGTTCCTGCTAACTTTGGCTTCGGCCAAACGAATCAGTGAACTTCATGGTTTTTCATACGACATCGCCCATTCAAGGGGATGGGGAGAGGTAACGTTCAGCTTCGTCCCTGAGTTTATTGCTAAGACTCAGAACCTGGGAGTAGCGGATCCATGATTCGACCCCTTCCGGATTTCGAGTCTTTGTTCTGTAACAGATGACCCTGATCATCTCTTACTCTGCCCAGTGAGGAGTTTGAGGCTGTACCTTAAGAGAACAGCCGCAGCCCCTCCTCGTGTGCCTGCATTCTTCGTCAGTGCAGGAAGGACCAAGAGGAGGGTCACCAAGAACACAATATCAGCATGGATTCGCAAGGTCATAGACCATGCTGTGAATCCAGACCCTCCTCCTTCACGTCGCCCCAGAGCTCATGATGTCGGACGTAGCTACGTCCCTGGCATTCAAGAGAAACTTCTCAGTGATGCAGGTTCTTCAGGCTGGAGTGTGTAAACGTCAAACTACGTTCACATCCCACTGCCTGCAAGACGTGACCCGCAGGAGACTCGATAAGTTTTTTATCGGTCCTGTGGTGGCTGCACAACAGCTGGTTTAAGACCTCAAGCTCCTTATTGGACAAGTAGCAGAAGGTTGAGGGCATTGTTACCCGGTTTTAGTCTGCGTCAATGAATAGGTTTGACTGGCTCTTATTTTTTTCTTCATCCTCCCCTTTCTTGGGGAGAGCAGTATCCTGGGTTCTCTGCACAAGCTGACCTTAAACCACTGCAGGTAAACCATGCTCCCTTGTGTACCTAGTATTAAAACTAATACTGTTGTGTCCCCATACCCTACCGAGGTGGTATTGGGAAAGTCTTGGTTACAACAGTTTTTTCTTCTAAAAGACTGAATAACTTTACCTTGACGGTCACACTTCTATATATCTCAACACACAGCTTGCATAGGCCGCGAACCTTGCATGGCAAGGTTTTAGCGAGGTGCAGGTAAAGCCAAAAGCCAGATTAGCAGGGACGTTCACCCTTCCTATTGGGTGATTCACCCCTAATAAATAGCGTGGTTTGTATTCCAGTTACGGAACAAATGAAAAATTTGTAGATAATTTGTATTTTTCCTAACTATACAAACCTTAGCTATTTATACAAACTTGCCCGCCAGATCTATCCCCATTGAAGTCCTACCTCCAAGCAAACTGAGCTTAATCACAGGTGTGTGAGTGGCAGCGGTAGCAAGCTAAAATGACGAGCCATTAAAGTTTAGCGAGGGTTAAGTACCCAGACCGCTAGTTAAGGGGGTGCTAACTAGTGATGTGGGTACAGTACTTAACCTTCGCTAAACTTTAATGGCTCGTCATTTCAGCTACGCCGAAAGTAAAACCCCCTATTAAATAGCTAAGGTTTGTATAGTTAGGAAAAATACAAATTATCTACGAATTTGTCATGTTAAATGCTAATTGATTTTATTTCTTTATATTATGTATTTTTAAATATTTAACTTAGCCGGTGAATATATAATAGCTGACGTCTCCGGCGGCTCGACAGAAAAACACAAAAACTCGCGAGCGATCGCTATGAAGGTTGCGGGTGTGCCCACCAGCGCCAACTATCGGCCAGATACCGCATATACAGTACATGTAAACAGCTCCAGTTCTTCTCTGTCGGTCTGATCGACAAGTTGATTCCATTACTCGCTGTTAACCTGGAGTTTTTCAACAGTCTTGGTGAAGTACTTCTTTTTGGTTTGAGCTTTCGCAGTGCAGGTGTTTTATCTTCAACTTAAACTCTTGAACTCTTTTTTGGATAGATTTAATTGTTGATGACTTTGGATTGTTTTTTGGACTTTCTTTGACTTTTCAAAATGGCTGACCCTTCTCCAATTCCTAGATTTCGTAAATGTAATGCTAGGGATTGTAATAAGCGTCTTCCAAAGGCCTCTCTCGACCCACATACTGTGTGTTCTAATTGTCGGGGTAAAACCTGTCAATTAGGAGATCGGTGTGATGAGTGCGTGGGCCTTTCGGAATTCGATTGGCTTGAGTTTGACAAGTATTCTCGTAAGCTTGAGAGAGATAGGGTGAGGAGAAGTTCCTCTAGATCGTTAGAATTTTCCTCCTCCCATGCCCCTGAACCTAATCCTTCCCCAGTAGTAGTTGTGCCTGAACCCTCTACTAGCACTCAGGAACCATCAATGCGGGATATGTTACGTGCCATTCAAGCTTTGGGCGAGAGAGTTGAGTCGTTAGCTACGGACCGTAATCAACTCATGGCGGACGTAAAAGAGTTAAAGTGTCAGAGTGCCACATTAGAAAATCGTGGGGAGAAAGTGATTAGTGCGCAAAGTGTTATCAGTGTTGCGACTGAGGGTTCGTCTGTTCGTGCCTGTCGTTCGCCTAGTCAGAGACCTCTTGCAAGCTCCCAAGCCCCAGGGAGAAGTAATGTCGTAGGACTTATGGGTTCGAGAGGCTTTAACCAACGAACAGACGTTCCCTCTATGGTTTCAGGCGTGTCTCGTCAAGACCGCCCCTACCATAAGACGAGCGAGACGGTTTTCTCCTCGTCATCCGAAGGCTTATCGCGTAAGAAACCGTGGAGCAAGGTTTCGAGACCCTTAAAGCGAAAGTCAGTCCCTTCAGGACAGGTCCAGCGTCCTGGTTGTAGCCATTGGGACAGCTCTGACCCTGTGCAGTCATCAGAAGACTGCTCGCCGCCTAAACAGAAGCGTTACACAGGCTCCGAGAGTCTTAGTGTAGGCAATGTTTTGCAGTCACAGACGTTACCCTCGTCTCTTACCGCACCCATTCCCGTTGATCCTAAATGGGTTGTACTGCAAGACATGCAGAGTAAGCTTGCCTCTCTTATGGAGGACTATTCTGCTGAACAGGTTCACGATGATCCTCGCCGCTTAGCTGTTCGAGATCCTGGCCGTCAGCCGCCCAAACGAGCCTTTGCTCGTCCTGTTGACGTTGACGTTACAAAGTCACGTCAGTCACGTTTTGTAGAGCCTCACTCGATGCAGTCCCGTGTTGACTTTCAGCCGCATATGGACGTTCAGCCGCTGCCGAATGCTCTTGTTGACGTTCAGGACGTTCGCCAACCAGCGAAGTTGGCTTGTTTTGACGCTGAGCGTCAAGCACCGCAGTCAAGAGTTGTTTTGACTGCTCAGTCTAGGCAGTCAAGGCAGTCTCGAGTTGACGTCGAGCGTCCTCCCGCTCCTGTTGTTGTTGCTAGTCAGTCTGTTGAGCAGTTACATGACGTAGCGTCCTGGACTGCTACTGATGCTCCGGTGCGTGTGGACTCTGCTTGTCAAGCATTGCCACCAAGGCAGGTCTCTCCCTTGCTTGAGACTCATCAGTTGTCGGACGAAGCTCCTTCAGATGAGGACGTTGCTGATCCTCATCCTGATGATAATCCTTCAGATGTAGATGAACCTAAGGCGGTTCCTCCTTCGATGGATTTTAAGATGATCATGATGATTTTCAAGGATCTTTTTCCAGATCACTTTGTTGCTGTTGCTCCTCGGTCGCCTCCGTCTGAGTTTGCTCTAGGCTTAGCTGCTACCAAGCCAGCCTTTACTAAGCTAGTGCTTTCTCGCTCTTCTAAGAGGGCTTTACGTCTTCTAGGCGACTGGTTGGATACCAGGAGGAGTTTGGGGAAGACGGCCTTTGCCTTCCCTCCTTCTAAGCTTGCTTCTAGATCGAGCGTCTGGTATGACACGGGAGAAGTTCTCGGCTTGGGAGTCCCTGCCTCTGCCCAGGGTGACTTCTCAAGCCTCGTAGACTCTCCCCGTCGCCTGGCCATGAGACGCTCGAAGATTTGTTGGTCCTCCTCGGACCTTGACCATCTGCTTAAAGGCGTATTTAGGGCCTTTGAAGTGTTTAAATTTCTTGACTGGTCATTAGGAGCATTAAGTAGGAAGGTCTCGTCTGCCGACCGAGATGTTTCCTTACTTATCATGTCCTGTATGGATAAAGCCATCCGCGATGGCTCCAATGAGCTCGCCTCCACCTTTACGTCGGGAGTCTTAAAGAAGAGAGAAACCCTTTGCTCTTTCCTTTCGGCAGGAGTTACTCCCTGTCAGAGATCGGAACTGCTCTTTGCTCCCTTATCAGCGGCCTTGTTTCCACAACAGCTGGTTAAGGATATAGCTGCTTCGCTTGTGCAGAAGGACACTCATGACCTGATGGCGTCCTCTGCTCGCAAAGGGGCTCCTTCTTCATCCTTTGCTGTGAGACCCAGGATCGAGACTCCTGCATCTAGATTTATCCCGCCCTTTCGTGGCAGAGCTCCCAGCAGGGGAGGCTCTCGTGCCGAGGGAAAGAGAGGTCAAGAACCCAAACCACGTGTTGTTCTCAGACGCGTCGGATTTGGGTTGGGGTGCGACCCTGGACGGTCGGGAATGCTCGGGTCTGTGGACCTCAAGTCAGAAGAGCATGCACATCAACGGCAAGGAGCTATTGGCAGTCCACTTGGCCTTGATGAAATTCGAAAGCATTCTTTGAAACAAAGTGGTAGAGGTCAACTCAGACAACACCACAGCTTTGGCGTACATCTCCAAGCAAGGAGGCACACACTCCCACACGCTGTACGAGATCGCAAGGGACCTTCTCATATGGTCAAGAAATCGAGGCATCTCCCTGTTGACGAGATTCTTTCCCCATTACTTTTTGCCATCTACCTAAATGATTTCGAGTCTTTTCTTAGCGGGGGTTATAATGGGATGGATATGTGTTCAAGGGAAATAAATGAAAAATTAAGTAGTATTGACATAGAAATGTTTTTGCGTATTTATGTTTTGCTTTATGCTGATGATACTATTGTAATGGCTGAATCCCCAAAGGAATTACAAAATGCCTTAAACAAAGTAAAAGAATATTGTGATACTTGGAAACTTCAAATTAATGTTTCAAAAACTAAAGTAGTTGTATTTTCTAGAGGAAAAGTTAGAAATGTCCCGAATTTTAAATATGGTGAGGAGAGCATCGAAATTGTAGATGATTATATTTACCTTGGTACTACGTTCAATTATAATGGTAAAATGGATAAAGCTATTAAGAAACAAGTCATTCAAGCACGTAGAGCATTATTTAGTATGTTAATTAAATGTAAAAAACTTGAATTACCCATTGATATCAACTGTGATCTATTCGATGCTCTAGTTGTACCAATTTTGACTTACGGTTGTGAAATATGGGGTTACCACAAACTAGATCATGTTGAAGCATTTCACAAGAAGTTCATGAAAAATCAGCTCTGTGTGAACAAGCGAACAGCAAACTGCATGGTATATGGGGATCTTGGCAGATTCAAAATTGAAATATCTATTTGCAAACGGATGATTGGATTTTGGCTGAGAATTGTAAAATCAAAGGCGTCTAAATTGTCAAATGTTTTTTATCGTTTTCTTAGAATTCTATACGAGTCGAATGAGTATAAGTCTAGTTGGATCCATAAAATTAAAACTATCCTTGATTCATGTGGTATGTCAAATATATGGGAGCATCCAGAAAATTTCAATCACACGTGGATAATAAATAGCCTAGAAATGAAACTGAAAGATATGGAGAGACAACAGTGGTATGCAGAAGTAGAAAGAAATATATTGTGTAGTAATTATAAACTTTTTAAGACAGAATTTGGCCAAGAAAAGTATATTATAAATTTAGATATTCCAGAAAGAATTGCCCTTAGTAAATATAGGTGTGGTACCCACAAACTTCCTGTAGCAACTGAAAGATATTCTAGGCAAGAGAATCAGCACTCTTGCACACTATGCAACGGCATTGAAGTTGGGGATGAATACCATTATGTTTTAGTTTGTCCTGTGATTAGAGAAATAAGAGAGAGATACCTAAAGCCCTACTATTGTAGAAGACCTACCACTTTTAAATTCAGTCTGCTCCTCAATACAAGTAATGCTAGAGAACTGAAAAGACTTGCAAGGTTTGTTAACCTTATAATGTCTTTATTTTAGATTTAATACTTTCTAGGATTTTCATTATTCTGGTATTATTTTTCAATGTATGTACTTTCCTTTGTCAGAATACCTTTTATGCGTTAATTATGTACTTACTGAATATATGTGTACAGTACATAAATATAGTTGTAATCTATTGGTCTCTTCTTTTTGTAGTTTTTGTGTAAAATATATATATCTGTGTAATTTTGTAATTCTCATACTCCGGAAGGGGTCGATAGAATAAAATTTGCCTTTGCCTTTGCCATCCAGGGGGACTTGAACGTCTTGGCAGACTGTCTCAGTCGGAGGGGTCAGGTGATACCCACGGAATGGACCCTCCACAAGGACGTGTGCAAGAGTCTTTGGGCGACTTGGGGTCAACCCACCATAGACCTCTTTGCCACCTCGTTGACCAAAAGGTTACCGATCTATTGCTCACCAGTCCCAGATCCAGAGGCGATCCATATAGACGCGTTTCTACTGGATTGGTCTCATCTGGACTTGTATGCATTCCCACCATTCAAGATAGTCAACAAGGTACTGCAGAAGTTCGCCTCTCACGAAGGGACAAGGTTGACGTTGGTTGCTCCCCTCTGGCCCGCGAGAGAGTGGTTCACCGAGGTACTTCAATGGCTGGTAGACATTCCAAGAAGTCTTCCACTAAGGGTAGATCTCTTACGTCAGCCCCACGTAAAGAATGTTCATCAAAGCCTCCCCGCGCTTCGTCTGACTGCCTTCAGACTATCGAGAGACTCTCAAGAGCTCGAGGCTTTTCGAAGGAGGCAGCCAGTGCGATTGCGAGAGCTAGGAGAGCTTCTACCATCAGAGTATACCAGTCGAAGTGGGAAGTCTTTCGAGACTGGTGCAAGTCAGCATCTGTGTCCTCTTCCAGTACCTCTGTAGCCCAAATCGCAGATTTTCTTTTACATCTGAGAAATGTTCGCTCCCTCTCAGCTCCCACGATTAAGGGCTACAGGAGCATGTTGGCTTCGGTCTTTCGACATAGAGGCTTAGATCTTTCCAACAATAAAGATCTCCAAGATCTCCTTAAGTCTTTCGAGACCTCTAAGGAACGTCGTATGGCAACTCCTGGATGGAACTTAGACGTGGTCCTAAGGTTCCTCATGTTAGACAGGTTTGAGCCATTACATTCAGCCTCCCTGAAGGATCTCACCCTCAAGACGCTTTTCCTAGTGTGCTTGGCTTCGGCTAAAAGGGTCAGTGAAATTCATGCCTTCAGTAAGAACATCGGCTTTTCTACAGAAAAAGCCACATGTTCACTTCAACTTGGTTTCCTGGCCAAAAATGAACTGCCTTCTCGTCCTTGGCCTAAGTCTTTTGATATACCTTGCCTGTCAGAGATCGTAGGCAACGAACTTGAAAGAGTGCTGTGTCCAGTTAGAGCTCTTAAGTTCTACTTAGCTCGTACTAAGTCCTTACGAGGTGGATCTGAGGCCTTATGGTGCTCAGTTAAGAAACCATCATTGCCTATGTCAAAGAATGCTTTGTCATATTTTATCAGATTTTTAATACGAGAGGCTCATTCTCACTTGAATGAAAAAGACCGATGCTTGCTTAAGGTTAAGACGCACGAAGTAAGAGCTATAGCAACTTCCGTGCCCTTTAAGCAAAATAGATCTCTGCAAAGTATTATGGACGCGACCTTTTGGAGAAGCAAGTCGGTATTCGCGTCATTTTACTTAAAAGATGTCCAGACTCTTTACGAGGACTGCTACACACTGGGTCCATTCGTTGCAGCGAGTGCAGTAGTGGGTGAGGGTTCTACCACTACATTCCCTTAATTCCAATATCCTTTTAATCTGTCTCTTGAAATGTTTTTAATCTTGTTTTTGGGTTGTACGGAAGGCTAAGAAGCCTTTCGCATCCTGGTTGATTTGGCGGGTGGTCAAATGTCATTTCTTGAGCGCCCAGATTAGGGGTTTGATGAGGTCCTGTTGTATGGGTTGCAGCCCTTGATACTTCAGCTCCTGGGAGTCTTTCAGCATCCTAAGAGGATGGCTGGGCTTCGTGAGGAAGACAGACTAACAAGGCAGAGTAATCGTCTAAGTCAACTTCCTTACCAGGTACCTATATATATTTGGGTTTTGTTATGATATAACTGTCAAAAACTCTAAGCATATACGCTGTAAACTTTATTAATTCTGGTCTCTACCCACCACCATGGGTGTGAATCAGCTATTATATATTCACCGGCTAAGTTAAATATTTAAAAATGGTATTTTAATTATAAAATAAATTTTTGAATATACTTACCCGGTGAATATATAAATTTAAGGCCCCCCCTTCCTCCCCGATAGAGACCCAGCGGGATGAGAAGAACTGGAGCTGTACATGTATATGCGGTATCTAGCCGATAGTTGGCGCTGGTGGGCACACCCGCAACCTTCATAGCGATCGCTCGCGAGTTTTTGTGTTTTTCTGTCGAGCCGCCGGAGACGTCAGCTATTATATATTCACCGGGTAAGTATATTCAAAAATTTATTTTATAATTAAAATATCATATTAGTTATTAACTAGTTTACGTTTACATAATCTAGATAATGAAAGACCTTGAATTTTTAATAACCTAACCTAGGCAAGACTAGGTAACCTGCCCCAATCACAATTTGACCTTATCTACACCACCTCTTGTAGCAATTATAATGGATATAATAAAGATTACATAGTACTATTAGTCTATGACACAGTAGTAAGAAATAAAATACTATGAAAGGGCTCTCAATTTAATCGACATTTTGTATGGCCAGCTCTAGCATGTTTATCAAGTGTCTAAATCTGTTCATTGGCAAAGAGCTGCCTAGCTGGTGTAAGCTGTGACCCTTCAAACTTCCAGACTCAACTTAGACTACCATTTATATCCACTTTGAAGACATATGGTCAATGTACGTTGTTTGGATCCTAAGCTTTAAGGGTAGCATGTTAAACTGGGGTTTGTACCACAAATAGGATATCCTTGTTGTTCTTAATCATCGGTGCCATCATTAACAGCAATTTTCCTTTTTCACAATGGTGTTCACTAATTTAACGTTATTAATCAAGTGCTGTACTATACACTTATTTAATTCATGATGCTATTTCTTGATAAGAATATATTTCTGCTGCAGTTAACATTTTTGTTGATTGGTGCCTTTATTTTTATTACAGAAATTATGTGAATCAGTATGTGAATTGTTATTAGAAGAGGGCAACATACAGCCAGTTTCAACCCCGGTTACAGTATGTGGAGACATACATGGTCAGGTAAATGTCTTGGGTTTTTAGTAATTGGTCGATATATTTTTGAAGCTACATCTTTCTTTAGGGTATTACTGTACTTGATGTAAGTGAATCTCACAATAAAGATATTGACTTTCATTTTCTGAAACTGTTTTAATATTTGTAACCACAGGTTGTACCGGTGCAAATACAAACCATTGTCCTTTACATAGGAGAGAGAACAGCAAAGCTGGAATGCCCGGCACTTGAAATTTTATAAAGAGACGTAAACGGGTGGTTGGTAGTTACAGACACGGAGCTTGGATGCTCCGCCCCCCTGCTTACTCTCCGAGTAGTCACTTTGATAGTAGGCGTCAGTGATGACAGTCATTCCCACTGGCTGAAATATTGGCAGACTTAATTTTTTTTCCAGCGTGTTAGCAACTTTGGATCGTCTGGGGATATACGGAAATGTCTGGGGGTGTCGGACAAGACACCTTTATGAGCTTGAGGGGAAAGTGATCCTCACCTTTTGTGCCCAGCATGCAGAGGATACTTCTGCAGTTAGCCCTCCCCTGTTTTGATTGTCTGGAATGGTCACCCTTCCAGTAGGAAACTTGTATCAGGAGAAGGGAGAAGTCCCGACTTCTTCCTCTGACCCCCGGTACATAGCCCTTCAACCCTTCCCTGATGGTCAACTCCCGAAACTAGTCTGGTAAGAGTGGTGGCTCTTTAACTTTGGGGGAAACCTCGAGGCAAAGAAACGTTCTAATTTCCCCTGGTGAAATGGAAGGGCCTCCTCCTCGGATGGAGCCTTCTGTATCTTTATAGATGGATGAGTCTTTACAATTGTTGTGGCCCTCCCTGGGACTTCAAGGTCTGCCTTCCAAGGTGTAGCTAGTGTATGTGATTGCTGCAGGGACCCCGCAGAATAGTGTTGCTCCTGCAAGAGAAGTCATCGGTTCTTTTCCCTTGAGAGCCCAGAGGAGGGAATCCCTCCTCAGTGGACTTATGTCCTCGAAGCCATCCACCTTCATCTCGACCACATCTTGAGACCACTGGAGGAGACATGTCTCCTAAGTCTCCCACCAGCACCTCAAGATTGCCCCATTTAAAAGTACTGCAAGCAAGGGCAAATGGAGGAGTATCCTACCTCTTCAAAATATGCAGAATGATGAACTCCTGACCATCACTCCTACAAGAAAAGGACTCCTGAGCACTCTAGCTCTCCGGAGTGTGCTTGCTTTCAACCTTGGCCTTACTCCCTCTTGATTAAAAGAACCTGGGTGCACCTCAACCAGACAAGTCTCACTAACTCGCACTTTAACCAGATGCGACCCAAAGAACAGGTCCAGTTCCTCAGCAGACCCTATAACTCTTTAGTTGACCCAGGACTAGCGAGTCCCGAGGGATCCCAGAAGGAGTGTAGTTGATAGTGTCCCTCTGTCTCAGTCTCCTCTAAGGAGAGAGGAGCGAGATAATGGGTATAACTAAGACCCCTCCTGAGACCGGCTGGGTAACGTATCGGAGATGGATGACTTGATCTCGACAACTCCAACGAAACTGAAGGTGCCCTTTCTTAGCCTGTCACCCTTAATGAAGCACTGTAGAGTGAACGGCCTGGAAGATGCACCCTGCTCTCCTCCCGAGGGGAGGAAAGCTGCCATCAGTCAGCTGTGTCGTGTACCTTGGGGCACCAGACCTCGCCTAGAGTTTCCCTTGTCAATCCTGGTTTGGAAGCGCTAGTCAAGGTCGACACACAGGTCTCTGCAAGGAAGGAATCCTTGAGGGTAGGGTTCTTCCAGCTTTCTCGTGGCAGAAGAAGTACTGGTACTACCACATGCAGGAGGCTTCACCTTAACCCTTACCTCTTGATTTTGCAGTGGCCGTGTTAACTCCAGGTGTCACCGCTGACTGCTTATGTTTGCATCTGATTACATTTACATCACTGAAGCTTCGAGCATGGAGAGCACAGCAATGGCTACTCCTCAGGCTGCCTCTTGGATCAACCACTGGTCAGGCACAGTTGACTACCTAGCCGACACAAAGGACTTGTTTGACGTGGACAAGAGAAAGGCTCTTAAGAACATCGTCCTGACAGGAATCATAGCTGTGGAGTTCTTGACTCGCTAAGCAGCCAACCAGTGTACGAACTGGGTCCTGAAGAGGCGCGGTGCTGTGGCCTCTCCACACTTAAGGGTCATGCTCTATTTCCAATAGAGGAGATTGAGGTAATAACCAAGAATTGGAGGAAAACCAGCCAGGACTCGCTGATGGACCAAGGAATGTCTCTCCAACGACCACAGTTTGCCTTCACTTCTAGTCAAGCAAGAGCTTAGACTCCAGCTAGGCAGGCACAGAGGCTCGTGCTTTCCATCCTCAAGCAGGAAACAAACCAGCCCTTTCCGATTCGACAAGGGTGAGGGAGACGCAGGGGAAAGGACAAAGAAGACAACCCTGCTACAGGAGGCATTCTTCCCATGATGCCACTTGTGAGAAGATGCCTGCAACGCAGATGGAGGAGTTGGTGGTATCATGGGGCGGACGGATGGATGGTAGACGTCCTTCGATCCAAGTACCTCCTCTCAAGGATCAGCTTCCCCCTCCCCTTATTCCACCGCCAGTGACGCCATTATCCAATCGCCAGGGATCAGCGAAAGATGTCGTAGCCCTAAGGGCAAAAGTCCAGAATATGCCGGAGAAGAGCGCTCTCCAAGAGGTCAACGATGGCTCCCCAGTCTTCTTCAGTTGACTCTAGTTTGTAGAAAAGGCTTCTGGAGGCTGAAGACCTTTACTTCCCGATTGCAATTTATCCTGGCCTCAGGAAGTACCTCCACTTTGTCATAACCAATAAAGAGTACTAGTTCAAGATTTTTTGTTTCGGACTTTTGACAATGCCACAAGACTTCACCAAAGTCTTTACGCTAGTGTCAGCTTGGACACACCAACGTCATTCATCTCGAAATATCTGGACGATTGGCTAATCTTGGCAGATTCAGAGGAAGTCCTTCTTCTTTCATTTTGACACAATCTAAGGGTTGTGGTGAATTGGAAGAAGTGGTCTCAACATCTTGACTACCCTCTTTCATCGGTTTCAATATGGGAAGAGTCCAGACAACCTAGAATGGTAGCTAGACGTGAACGAGATGAATTCTCTTCCAGAGTTCCCGTTGTTCATAGATGCGTTATAGGAATGTGGGGTGTACTACACCTTCAACATATGACAATGGGACAGTGGTCCGAACAAGAGCATCTATGCCATATAAACGTGTTGAACTATGAGCAACTTTTCTGGCACTCCAGTACTTGTGCCCTCTTTTAGCCAGTCACTTCGTGGTGTTGATGAGTGGCAACACCAATGTAGTGGCGTATGTGAACAAACAAGGAGGTACTGTGTCATTACAGCTTTGGCAACTAGAAGTAGAGAGGCACGAGTTAGCTGAGCTCAACTCAATTACTCTGACAGCCCGCCTTATTCCAGGCAGAAAGAACATTGTAGCAGACAGACTGGGCAAGAGGATGCAGGTGGTCGGCTCCGAATGGTCCTTGAATCCTCGAATAACGACAGAGATGCTGACTTTGTGCGGTTCGCCGATGATCGAGCTATTCACAAGCTCCCAATTTACTGGAAACAGCATTGGAGGGTGCATTTCAGTACCCATGGGACGGCTTAGATGTCAATGCTTTTCCGTTGTTCTGCCTTATGAGTGTTTTAGATTGGGTTCGAGCCATTCTCAACCTCAACATAATCTAGTGGCCTTGAAATTGCCTCAAGTAGTATGGTACCTGGTCCTTGTTCTTCTGTTGAGAGAGACTCCACGGGAATTGTCTCCTCTTCCTGACCTGTTCTTCCAACCACACCCCGAGATCTTCCATAGCTTAGTAGAATTGCTTTGGCTTTACACGTGGAGGTTATCTAGCATCTCTCGAGGAAAGGTGTTTCGCGAGAGATTTCTGGATATCTTCTGAAGTCTTCAACCTCCGTTTATCAAGCCAAGTGGGCTATTTTCTGTGAGTTTTGTGGAAGGACTCTGCTCGGTATCAACTGTGAAAGGTTATTGCTCAGCATTGAGCTGGCCTTTATGCTGAAGGGAGTTGATGTTTTCCTCTTCGGTAGAGCTCCCCGTGCTCATACGGAGTTAAGAACAGACTTGTCCTCCGTTAGAGGTGAGACCATCACCCCAGATCATTGTCGAAGTACAGTACTATGTTCTTTATAAAAGGGCAACTTATGAAGCATTGAGGCTTGTCTTAGATATGAACCTCACCTTCAAAATGGTCTTCTTGCTCCCCCTAGCCTCCTGTAAGAGGGTTAGCGAGCTGCATGTTACCCGTCTCATACCGGGTGATGGAGGCAGGTCATGTTCTTCTTTATCCCCAAATTTATTACCAAAACCCAGAATCCATCATTTCCTGATTCCAGGTTTTTGTTGTTTTAGAACGTGAGCCTTAGAGGGGTAACCAATGATCCTGATCAGTTCCTTTTGTCTCCTGAGAGGGCGCTAAGGCGCAATCTTATACTGTATGTCTGTTTGCAATTCGACCTCGCCTGGAACATCTTTCCATCGATACAGGGAGAGTAAAGAAGAATGTAGCCAGAAATGCAATCTCTTCTTGGCTAAGGGAGGTAATTGACCATCCCCTTCCATGGCTGAAGGGGATGGTTAATAATCTCGCCTTCTTCTCCAGGAAGAGCTCGAGCTAGAGCACACAATGTCACAAATTAGTTAAACCCTGGCATTTGAGAAGAGAAACCCATTAGTATACATACATACGCCTCATCGTTACAACACAGACTATCTACTCAGTGTCCATTATTGCATGGGCCGTGGACCCTCTGGTATAGTCCAGTCACACCACTGGTGCACAAGGTGTAAGAAACCTGAACCCTCACTACCTACAGGATCGGAGTTTAGAAATCCTGGGATTAGTTTTCCAGCCAAATTGAACAGGAACTTCCTCCCACCTAAGGATAAGTCTCCTATGTAAAGGACATTGGTTTCTATTTTTACCAGAACAAATGATGAATTTGGAGATAATTTTTATTTTTCCTGATTAAACAAACCTGAGTCGTTTACTCATACTTTCCTGCCATCACTAATCCCCTAGAAAGTCTCAGCTGCAATCAACAGGACTACGCAGTGAGCAAGATGAGGCTGGGTCTTTCCTGCTCCCAGTCGGTAACTTCTGTACTGAACACTTTTTTATACCTCATCATGAAATTTTAACTACTGTGTATTACATCTTCGCTGTTCTCTCTCGTATGTAAAGGACTCAGGGGGGGGGGGTTATAGTTATGAAAAATACTAGTTATCTTCAAATTTGTCATATTTCCATTATTCATCTATTGATATATGTAACTTTTTGTTTAAGGCAGATGGAGTTTGCGAGAGTATCTGCATTTTGTGTTTGTTTTATTAGTATATTTTAATACAGCAGTGTAGTTTATTCTTGATAAGCTGCTGTTAAAGTAGTTTTTTGTACAATATGTATATGGTTGTTGAACCTTAGTTTTAGTTATGCTGTCTAATTTTGAAATGTCTCTCTTTCAGTTTTATGATCTCGAAGAACTTTTTCGAACTGGGGGCCAGGTTCCCGACACAAATTACATATTTATGGGTGACTTTGTAGATCGAGGTTACTTCAGCTTAGAAACCCTAACTAGACTTCTCACGCTTAAAGTGAAATGGCCGCACAAGATAACATTACTTCGAGGAAATCACGAGTCTCGCCAAATCACTCAAGTATATGGGTTTTACGGTAAGGTTAAAATGGATGAGAAAAGGAAGTTGCTGTTTCCACATAGCCTCATATTTTAAAGTTGAAAATTTTTCCCCTCTCGGTATCTTTCTCTTACAAGCAGTTGTTTCTTATCAAACTGCTGAAGCTAAGTGACAAGAATTTTTTTTTGTTTTTATTGTACACTTTCTTACAGTAATTTTAGGCATTAGCTCCATTTGAAAATCACCATATAGCAAAGCTATTATACATTTCAAAGGATTCTGTTGAAGTTATATAGTGTAATATGGTCAGATCTTAACATTTGTAGGACTTAGGTAACAAAGGTACAATACCTGCAAAAGTCCCTCTTGATATCAGGGATACAGCAATCCCTTCCCTTACTAAGTCACTACTGTGCGTGCATAGATAAGTCACCTCCCCCGTAGGAAACTTACGAATGACAGTGAATTGGTAACGGAGGATTTGTGTGAGCTGAAATATTCACTGCATTAATACAGTAAAGTATACAGTATGACCAGTGCAATTCAAGAATTGTGAATTGTACATACATACATACATATACCAAGGCACTTCCCCCAATTTTGGGGGGTTAGCTGACATCAACAAATGAAACAAAAAAAAAAGGGGGGGGCCCTCTCCTCTCTTAAGTGAATTGTATTGTCTGTATATTTTAGCACAGTATAAGTACATTAACAAGATTACTTACTGCCTTTACAAAGTCACTGGTGTGTGTACACAGTCAACTCACTACCCTGTCATCATCATCATCATCATCTCCTACGCCTATTGACGCAAAGGGCCTCGTTCCCCTTATAGCTGACTTCAAAGACAGTGGTGATTTGGTAAAAGAAGATTTGTCAAAGCTGATTGATTTAATGTGCTTTGGCAAGACTTCCCTTACCTGCTCACTCCCATATTGAAGTGGATTGTTGGGTGTTGACCATGTTGTATAGAAAACCTTTCTAATACTACAGTAGTCTAAAAAAGAACAGGAAAGCATGAGGGTATCACAATATTAACCCTTTTATCCCCAGGCTATTTGGAACTTTCCAAGCCTTAACCCCCCAGGCATTTTTTTTTTTTTTCAAACACATTTTGCTATATATATTTTTAAAATTGCTCTAACAGCCTTAATTTTTGTCATAGAGACGTCAGGTTGGTCTCATTCTTTTGGAAAATGCCTGAAGTTTCTCATAAAGTTATCAAAAATATGCAAAAAAAAAAATGAAAATAGCAGTTTTTTGCAAGGACGTACCAGTACGTCCATGTGGGTAAAGGGATGAGTTTTGTGAAACGTACCAGTACGTCCATTGGGGGTAAAAGGGGTAATGAAGCACTTACAGAGGGTATTAATAATAAAGGCCTGGTCACTTATATACACTATTAAATTTTAAAAAATGCTATTATGGTAGTGTTATAAACCTTTTTATAAGAGATTGCAATTTTACAGACACATTTAGGAGGTTTTCAATATTTAAGGCCTTGTCTCATCTATGTTTTAAAATGTTGAGAAAATACAGCACTGTATGAGTATTTAAATTTTTTTCAACAAAAATATAACCTTCAGTCTTGGACTTAGGAAAACGCATGTTGAAATGGCAGCACAGATGTTTGCTTCACATTTCTTCATGAAACCACAAATGTAGAAATGGCAACACAGATGTTAGCTTCACATTTCCTAATGTACCGCAAAGTATTCTATTGTTCATAAGAAACATTTTCCCCGCAGCTGCAAAAGAGATGCCTTCCATACGTTGGCACACCTATCTTTTGTTCCAGGGTCATCATTTTCTTTGGGTTCTTTGGAGTAGGTATGGCGAAAGGCAATTCTCTCGTAGGGGCCATGGTAAAAGATGAATGCAAAAAAAAAAAAAAAAAATAGTAAATAAAATTACAGCCTCGGTGAATAATCATATCTGCTTAAATCAAACCTGTGAATGTTATGGTTCAACTATAAATGCATGCTACATAATGGTAAACTTTGGTTAATCAATATTTAATACTTTCAGGTAATTTCATATTTTTGTGCCAAGCTATTAGTAAAAGGGTGAAGGAACCTCTTTGGCCATTAAACAGAAACCATAGCAAAATTATATTGCTCACTAGGCATCAAATTAAACAGCTGAAAGTGATGCATATATGATGAGAAAATTTAAACGTCATTACAAATATTCAGTAAGTTCTTTGTTAAAAGCAAATAACTCACACAATTTAGTAAAAAAAAAATTTTAATACTGCATATGGGTTTGAAGCATGGAAAAGTTAGCATAACATGAAATTACCAGTCTTGAAAGTAAGTAAAACAGCGTTGGTTAGTATCGGATGTTTTATGAACATTTAGGGCAGGTAAATAATTTCTTTGCAAACTTAAGCCATGTTTATTCAGATAGACCAGGTATTTCATTCTAGACTGTATTTCCACTGTGGGAACTAAGATCTTATCACCCTAATCATCCCTATCATGGGTTGATAGGAGAATACTGAAGTCCTCTTCCTTGCTTTAGTTCAAAACCAGGGAGAAATGCATATTCCTTGGAAGAGAATGAACCATCCAGTTTTGTTCTACGGGTCTTTCTCTTACCATAGAGTGAGTCTCCCTATTTTAAAGGACAAAAAGTTTTTACACACATAGGAACAATTAACACGTTTTAAGAGTATTATGTTTTGTTCCTAGCTTTACAAACCTAAGTCCTTTTGAAGTTTATCTTTCCACTTCAACCATCCCTCAGTTATTAGCTTAAGGTAAAAAATGCCCCACCTATGCTCACCACCTGTTGTTAACTACCTTGTTAACAAATTAATACCTGTTCCAGCTCTGCTGAAGACATTCCATGTTTTAAAGGACTAGAGTTTATGTAACTAGGAAAAATACAAACTACTTTTGAAGTTAGCTATATTTGTCTGTCTCAATGATAGATTTGTGATGTGGAATTTTTGTCTTTGTAATGTATATGCACTTTGATATTTTGAAAGTTTTGATATTGGTTAAAATCTAGCTACAGTGTTTTTTTACTTTTATGGTATTAAGAACAGATTTCTGGAAGTCACTCTATAATTCTTTGTGAAGCTTTATGTAGGTTTATGATTTTTAGTGTAGGTATTTCATGTTACTGAAACTTATGTTGATTTTCTTTTCTCAGATGAGTGCCAAAACAAATATGGAAATGTTAATGCTTGGCGGTATTGCTGCAAAGTCTTCGACCTTCTGACTATAGCTGCTGTAAGTACAGTAAAATGATTTTGCCTTAACAGCATATAGTTATTCCTTTGGTTGGTTTGTGTTCCTATTTAAAAATATACTGTACACAGTGTAGTATATCAATTATTTATCACTACAATATTCCTCAGCTGTCACGGGTGTTCCGTTTCAGAACCCCCAGTGATAGCTGAAAAAACAGCAAAATAGATACAGGATTTTACAGTATATTTTTTCATTATTTTCAGGAAAAAAAAAATCATGAATAAAAGTATTTATAATCCATTCTAACACACTAATGATCATGTTATACACTCTTAAAATATTTATTAATCCAAAACTTACTTTTACTGTAGATACAGCCTTGTGTATACTGTACATGAATTAAAAAATGTAAATCTGAACTTAATTGATGTTCTGTTCAAACAAGCTACACCATTGACCAAACATATACTGTATGTCCATTTATTATGGCCATAAAGTACAGGATTTTGATAACACTGATGTTTCACTTGACTGTATCTATTAGTAATGCATGTAATATCCAAATACTATCGTACAGTTTTATGAAATAAAAAAAAAAAAGGTGAATAAGCTGTACATCTTTTCCATTGTTTACATTTGTAAGCTCTTTGAGAATACTGTCAACGCTTTACAAATCAGGTGATTAAAGAAAACTACTGATTGATTTTTTTTTTCTCTTGCTATAGGAGGTAATTATTCCTGTATTTGAACCATTAGTTTTATTTTACCTTATAAAAGTGTAGTTGTTCCTACCTGGATGCAAACTTCTGAGTCATTTATTATTATTATTATTATTATTATTATTATTATTATTATTATTATTATTATTATTATATGCTAAGCTACAACCCTAGTTGGAAAAGCAGGATGCTTAAAGCCCAGGGGCCCCAACAGGGAAAATAGCCCAGTGAGGAAAGGAAATAAGGAAAAATAAAATATGTTAGGAATAGCAACATTATTAAAATAAATATTTCCTATTTAAACTATGAAAACTTCAACAGAACAAGAGGAAGAGAAACTAAATAGAAAAGTGTGCCAGAGTGTACCCCCAAGCAAGAGAACTCCAACCCAAGGCAGTGCAAGACCACGGTACAGAGGCCACGGCACCACCCAAGAATAGAGAACAATGGTTTGATCTTGGAGTGTCCTTCTCCCAGAAGAGCTGCTTACCATGGCTAAAGAGTCTCTTCTACCCTTACCAAGAGGAAAGTAGCAACTGAACAACTACATTGCAGTGCAGTAACCCCTTGGGTGAAGAAAAATGGAATTAAAGAAAAATCGGTAGATTGCATCATGCCATGCAGCCATGCACATGACGGGTTACTCTTGTCTCGGGCGTCTAGTCACAACCCTTCTAGCTGTGGAAGTAGTAGGACGTTCCTGCCTTCACTCCTACGATCAGACAGTTGCATCACTCGATCATCACCCTTATTTTTGCTTGTGTCTTTGTGTTAGGACATTAATTGTGACTTGCATGTGAATTATTTTGGACATAGACTGTGTGCCTTTAGACTATGTCGACCTCATTGTGTTCCTGCCCGGGCCATAATGGTCGCCCTTGTGGAACCTTTATGAGCGGGAAAGATGTAGATCTTCACCCGGTATGTCCGGCTTGTATAGGAAAGAGATTTTCAGTAGAATCTCCATGTGAGTATTGTAGGGAGTGGTCATCCTCCCAATGGGATAGATATCGTTCTTGTCAGAAGGAGCGAGCCAAAAGAGATCGTTCTCCTTCTCCTCCCTCAGTAAATGGTGAGAAGAAACGCAATGTAAGTGCAGCATTGAACGTTATCCCCCATCCAAGTTTTGTGTGTCAGAATCCCTCTGAGGTTTTTGTCATGGAGGATGATGGCCCTAATTTCGGGAACATATCTCACAGCGTCAGTAATATGCATTACGAAATTGAACCTATTCTTATCATGTATCCCCTGGCTATGGCAGCTGCTCTCCCTGAGCCAGATCTGTTAGATGCAGTGGGTGCAGTAGTTAGCGAAAGGAAGGGGGAGAGCTACCTGCCTAACCAGGTGTTTTGCATCACTTGTCTTTGTCTACAAAGAGTATGGGCATAGTTATTACACTCCTCCAACTTGGATCTGTTCTTCTTACTTTGCTTGTGGTAAATTTTTGTTTTATTTTGCTTTGTGAGCACTTTCACCTAACAATAGACATGCATAGAAGAAATGCAAATGGTAAAAGTGAAACCTGTTCCTTCGGGATATAAACCTGTCCCCTATGTCGTGTATCTTGTGAAGTGTGGCAATGTACGCTAGGGTCGCTAGGTTTTCCAAATGAGAAAAGGCCAACACTTGATCAACTGCAGCTTTAAAAGGCCAAATTTAGGTATCTAGCATGAAAAAAAGGACAAATTTGGAGTTTTTTGCCCAGAAAAGGACTAACCTGGCAACCCTGCTGTACACAATTCCAGTACTGAGAGATCGCGCTGCTGATCAAAGAGATGATGAACTCATCTTAGAGTGAACTTGGTTTGCTTAAAATTTCCTTCATCAGGGAATTTCTCATTGCGGCACGAGTGTTTGTTCGTTCCTTCCTACCCATTACTGTAGGGATTTTCGTCATCTTTTGGGCATGCATGATGTGCTCCTGAAGGTGAAACTTGTAGAATACCAGTGTTCTCTTCCTCCCTTTTCTCTTTACTGGATGCATCCTTTTGGAAGTTGTTTATGAAGGGGCTGGTCATATAGGAGCTTCGCTTTTTTCGTAGTTTTTTCAGTAGCTTTCGTTGTTTGTTAACGTTTTTTCAGTGTTTTTGTAGTTTTTTAAAAATGTTTTCAGTGGGGTTTTTTTTTTTCAACTTTTTAAATTCTTTTATGTTTAGGGTTTTTTAACCTTTTTTTCACTCGGTTCCTTGGATGGATGGTTCTATTGGATGGAGCAATAGTATGCTCCTGCTAAGTGGTACCTTCATAGTTGGTTAAGTGGATCTAATCACAGAGGCCATGTGTGGCCTGAGCTTCTCTGAAGACATACAGTACTCGGAGTTACATTATATACTGTAGTAAGAAAAAATACAAGTTAAAATGGAAATTTTTTTATCTTACTGCATTTGCCATTTTCATTTTGTGTGGGATGTTGGAAACTGGAAAATATATCTTCTCTTCCTTTTCAGATTATTGATTGTGAAATATTTTGCGTCCATGGGGGATTGTCTCCAGAAATTAACACCCTTGATCAAATTAGAACAATAAATAGAAATCAGGAGATTCCACATAAAGGTAAATATAATTATCTCTTCGGAATTTTAGTTAACAACTTTTTAATATAAGTTATTCTTATAAGCTCTGGGTGATAGGAGGATAGATGTGAGAGGCAAGAGAGCATGTTAGAAATAGGAATGAATGGCGAGCGATTGTGATGCAGTTCCGGTAGGCCCTGCTGCTTCCTCCGGTGCCTTAGATGACCGCGGAGGTAGCAGCAGTAGGGGATTCAGCATTTTGAAGCTTCATCTGTGATGTATAACGGGGTAGGGTGGGCTGTGGTACCCTAGCAGTACCAACTGAACTCGGTTGAGTCCCATGTCAGGCTGGGAGGAACGTAGAGAGTAGAGGTGTCCTTTTTGTTTTTGTTTCATTTGTTGATGTCGGCTACCCCCCAAAATTAGGGGAAGTGCCTTGGTATATATGTATTCTTTAATTTTCTGTGTCTAGTCTGCACTAGGTTGCTTGGCCCTATTTAGAGCCCCTAGGCCTTGTAGAATTCAATTTTTCCAAGAATGGGTGTTGCGTAGTTTGGATGATGATAATAGTATTTCTGTATTGTTACAAGAATGCTGTCCTTTGTAGAAACCAATACAGGAGAGTATACTTTTTTTTAGAAAGTGTGTTGTAAGGTCTTAGTGGCTTTTGAGTGTCACCTGGCATTGAAGGCATTATGAAAAATTTAATTACCACAATATTTATTGAATGTTTTAAATTTGTAGTAGCATTTATTTATAGTATTTTTCATTGCTTTAAATTTACTATAAGTGAGAGCATTTGTTAATTTTATTTACCAAATAACTCGGTACGGATTTTATTAATGTGCTGTATTTGTACTCTGTTTTTTTCTCACTAATTTTGATTTGTTATTATAGGTGCCTTCTGTGATTTAGTGTGGAGTGATCCAGAGGAAATTGATACATGGTCCATGTCTCCTAGGGGAGCAGGTTGGCTCTTTGGTGTTAAAGTTACTCATCAGTTTATGGATACCAATAGTTTAAAACTCATCTGTAGAGCTCACCAACTTGTTAATGAAGGTAAGGAAAAGTGTGGATGTCAGGTTTTAGGTTAAAGAGTTGATTGCCTCTTGAGAGTTATTTGAAATAGAACAACACTAATTTTGTGCCTTGTGTTATACGTTATTGATAAAGCTTTCACAATCTTAAGTGTGGTTTGAGTAGAAAAAACTTGTTTTTAACATCACTTCAATACAATACTTATTTTCATTTAATATCCCCAATATAATATCACCCGTATGCCCTTCACATTTAGAATATGAGACATTGGCGTTTTCCTTTCCTAAATCATATCTGTCATTCTGAAAGTTTGGTTTGTATTCAATTTGTGAATTGCAATTGAAAGAAATCCTACCAGGTCTTGAAATGTCAAAGTAAATATTGTAATGGATATAATGAAGCGTTGGTAGTAATTGATGCTTCAGAATGGGTTTGCTGATTCAGTAGTATGAAGCCAGATGACTTGGATGCCCTCATGAATCAGACACGTGTGTAACCTGCAACAGTTGCTGTTAGTATGCTTTTGGATTTTGTGTTATAGGGCTGGATACTGTATAGAGAGACGAGCCTATTTATATTTATATTTTTTGTTCCTACACAAATACAAACCATCATCCTTTACGTAGAAGGATGAGAACAGCAAAGGTGGAATATGGCAATTGAAAATTATAACAAGGTGTCAACAACTGGTGAGAAGTTACTGGTCCAGTACTTACTGACAAACCACTTTGATTCCAGCCATCAGTAGGGCAGTGAATATTGGCAGACTTTCTAATTTTGCTTTTCATTTTTTTCCAGTGAGTTAGCAACTTGTGTCTTTGCCAAGGATGTATACAGGCATGCGGAAGTGTCCTGAGGTGTAGCCTAAGACCTTCGGTACATTTATGAGTGCAAGAGCTATGAATCCCCATCAGCTTTGCCCTGCCAACAGAGGACATGGCTGCAGTCAGGCCTCCCACTGTGAAGAGTGTTGGAAGTAGTCGCCCTCCCAGTGGGAAACGTATGGTAGGAGGAGAAAGAAGAAGTCAAAAAGGGATTCTTTGCCTTTGGGGTCATCCTCGAGGTCAAAGAAGATCCGATTGCCTTCTTCCATCCCCAGTACTCCTCCCTCCCCAGTATTCTTCCCTCTGTCCCTTGATCTCTTCTAAGGGTCAATGGGAGAAGAGTAGTGACCTTTCAACTTTGAGGCAATCCTTGGGGCAAGAGGTTCCATCTGTTAACTCTAGGGAAGTCCTCAAGGGGAGCCTTCTTTTCAGGTTAATGATGCCTTGCGTTTACTGTGGCCTTTCTTTGGTTTGACGTGACCACCTTCAGTGTCTGCTGAGAACCCTTTAGAGGTCACCAATTCACCTTCAGAAGAAGTGTCTCACAGCTCCTGCTTCCCAGATGAAGTATCAAGGAAGTGAGTGAGTGCCTGACTCGCCATTGTTGAAGGAGTTCTCCTTCATAGCGTAGCTCTTTGGAGTAGACTCACTAGGTTGTTCCTGAACCTTGGCCAGATGCTGCCTCTTCAGAGGAAGATCATCCATGCGCCTCGTCTAGATATTCACCCAGACGTACCTCATTCAAGCACTCCTCAACCCAAGTAGTGTCTCCTGATGACAAATCATCCAGATGCTGCTCACCCAGAAGCGCTTCATCTAGATGCGTTTCACCCTTGAGCACCTCATCCAGATGCACTTCTCCGTTGAGCACCTCATCCAGATACACTTCTGCAACACGTGCCTTTGAAAAGTGAGTGTCTTCCAGAACATCTCTCACCTCGCTTCAGTATTCACCTAGACAAGATAGCTTTAGACATTTTTCTTTCAGATTTGCTGTTCATCATCATCTTATCGTGCCAATATTATATCCACTGCATAATGGCCTGATTGCATTCCTAGAGATCTAAATCTGTACAGATTGGTCCCTGTGCACACCTTCAAAGTATGTGGTCCATTTTGTGGATGGGATATCCACATGGGCACTCAGCAGAGGGTATGAGACCCCACTTATAAGGATTGTCTCCAGTCCTTCTAACTCTAGTTCTTTCTCTATTAAGAGTAACCCAATCCTTTCTACAAAGGTTTATTCCACAGAGAAGAGACTCATATTGGCTCTAGATGTCCTTATAAAAATCAATCTCCAAATATTCCTTTCTTTCCATTTCTGCTTCCTCAAATTCACAGTGCATTCTTATAGTCTTGATTCTATTTATTCTCAGACCCCTCTCTTCCAGATAGTCCCTCCGTCCCTCGGCTTTAATATCTAGTTCATCATCAGGTGCACATAAATATTCATCATCTGCATACAGTATTGCCCAGAAGATTTCACATCTCAGAACTTCTGTAAGTATATCCAGCAGCCGAGTGAATAAAAATGGGCTTAAGGCCAACCCTTGGTGAAGGCTTACCTGTACGTTGAATACCATGCAGTCTCCTGCTTCACATCAAACTATTGTTGAACAATTTTGATCATATTTCTCACCAGATTTACATTTACTCTACGTATTCCTTGTGCCCTTAAACTTCTCCAAATCTCTTCTCGTGGCACACGGTCATATGTCTTTTCCATATTAGTAGATATCGTATACAAGTTCTTTCTTCCCTCTATATTTCTTTGTTAGTTGTCGTGCAGAAAATATTGCATCTGTTGTGCTCTTGCCTAGCTTGAAACCTTGTTTGATGTCTGAAATATGCACCTACTTTCTTGTTCTTCCTTCTATGATTCTCTCACAGGTGTTGAAGGTATGAGACAGTACTTTTATCTCTCTATAGTTTAAACACTATTACATCTCCATTTCCTTTGTAAATGGAAATCAAAATACTCTTCCTCGAAGCTGCTGGCATCCTTCCACCTTTCAGAATAGCATTTAGCAGCTTATAAAGCACCATTACTTTGTCTTGACCCAAATACAGTACTTCCAAATCTCTGCTGGTAACTTGTCTGGTCCCGTCTTCTTTTCTGTTCTTCATCAACACAGAAATCCAAATATGAAAATCTTATGCAATATGCATAAAGAACTATCGTATATTCCTGCATATAAGACAACCCTTAAATCCCAAAATTGACCCTTGAAAATTGGAGTTGGTCTTATAGACCCGATCTGACAATCACACCTTGAATTCCAAATGATGTTTATCATCATCCCCACTCTAGTCATCTAGCTTAATCTTCTCTTGGTCTTTCCCTGAAACAAATGTCAGTGTCATTAGTATTCCTGAACTTGAAACATACTTTCCTTGTGAGAAATGGTGAGGCACTCTTACTCCTCACAACAGTAATTTAAATTAAAGTACTGTACTATCCCCCTGCAGAAATTACCAACAAATTCAGAGGAAAGTAATTTGAAATGCAATAAAACCTTATCATGATCTGGAAGATGGGTAGGTCGAATTGTACCGATGACAATGGAAAGAAAAATAACGAATTTTGAGAATGGGCAGGTCGAATTGTACCGATGACGACAGAAACGAAAATAGTAAATTTTGAAGAGTGGTAGGTGGACTTGTACCAATGGCGACAGAAACAAAAATAACAAAAATACCCTTCTTGTCATTGACTGTTGTTGTCTCATTAGTGCTTTACTAGGGACATGTGTCACTTGAAAGAAAAGAATGAGAGATTCTATTTTTTCTTTCACGGGTAAAGGTCAATAAACCAAGCTTCTGGAGAAGCGATATAAGCCAGAGGAGAGACTCCAAGAAATATTATTTCTCTACACTTTATACTTTGGAAAACGTTGCAAATTTCTAGCTTTAGTAATTTTTTTATTAAGGCGAGTCGAGTAAAATGTTCCGTAAAAGGGCCTGGAGCTTGAGTAACCTTTCTTGGCGAGGGCTTGGGATTGAAAGGGTTAGACAACTCGACCAGAATCGCTCTCACGATTTGCATTTGAAGTTTTCAATTACCAGCGGTCATCGGTTTTTACTATTTCCATGAATCTTACCTTGAAAAAGTTTGTCATTATTTCCATGAATCTTACCTTGAAAAAGTTTGTCATTATTTCCATGAATCTTACCTTGAAAAAGTTTGTCATTATTTCCATTAATCTTACCTTGAAAAAGTTTGTCATTATTTCCATGAATCTTACCTTGAAAAAGTGTGTCATTATTTCCATGAATCTTACCTTGAAAAAGTGTGTCATTATTTCCATGAGTCTTACCTTGAAAAAGTTTGTCATTATTTCCATGAATCTTACCTTGAAAAAGTTTGTCCTTATTTCCATGAATCTTACCTTGAAAAAGTGTGTCATTATTTCCATGAGTCTTACCTTGAAAAAGTTTGTCATTATTTCCACGAATCTTACCTTGAAAAAGTTTTTGTCATTATTTCCATAAACTGCAGTAGAAAAGTAAATTGCTATTCATTCAGAATTGTCAACTGCATGACCTCAGAATAATAACTTGAAAAAAAAGCTACTTGCACTGCTGTTCATCCCCCTCCGATCAACCACTATATCACCACCAACCTGCCATATCCAGATCAGACAATTAGAGGACAATGAGAACCCAGTAATTGGCATAGAAATACTTTTATTCATATTTCAGTCTTGTCTTGTGTTCACATGTATTTTTATTTTCTTTGTCTCAACAGCAATGAGGCGGTTTACTATTTATTACTGTATATTTACTGTCATCCTTACTCGGGTACGCTGTGTGTTTTTCATTAGTTGTATTTTTGTGAATATACTACGTTTATTTTCATTTTAAGCTTATTTCTTAACAGCAAGAACAGTTCAAGGAGTAATCATAATAAATTTCATATTTTGCTTTATTACGTTAAATACACAGATATTGTTTTAAATGCTAGCAAATACTTTTTGGACAAAGTCAGCCACTATTCTTTGTTTTCTATGCTGGGACAGTGAATGTTAATTTTGCCTTTCGATGCCGTCATTATGTATTCCTTAATGATAATCAACGGTGTTAGGCTACGCCAACAGAATAAGATGCAAGCGCTAAAAGAAACTTTTGAGTTGACTACATGAACCCATCTAGTGTATTGATGACATGATTTTATGAGTGTTTGCCGAGAGAGTTATTGATGACCGTAGCCAATTTTACTTTTTTTTTTCTAAGTAATTTCATTCATTTTGGGGGGAAAGTTATTTTATCTTGTTTTCCAAATTTTCTCGGCATTCTTTTGAAGTTATTAATCCAGTTATTGTACTATCGTAACTCCTCTGTATACTGTAAGTATTGTTTTAGTTTCTGCTTTACTGATATTAGTAGATTTGCGGGTGAAGTGTTGAAGCAATTTGGAGTTTTCTTTCATTTATTTCTGCCACATCATAAAGAAGTGAATATATCATATAGCTTATTGTATGGAAAATCATTCTGTGGAACAAGTCCAGCTTTCAACACAAATCATAGTATTTTATAATTCCTGTATGTGATTTTGGGATACGTATTCTATAACCGCATTAAACTCTACGTCTCAGAGTCATTGTAAGTCTTGATTTTTATACAGTAGTCTGTATACCATCTCGAAGTATTGAAGTTTGAGAATATGATGTAGTACAGTAATATGTTTTGTTTTCTTGGCAATCCTCTTAATATTTTTATACTAGATTTACCCTTTATTTGAATAGACAAAACGAGTTCTTTCCAGTCTTCTGTTGAAATCCCACTTGAGAATGCCAGGATGATTCTCTTTTCAATCCTGCCCGTAATAAGAGGTCATTTAACTGGTGGCAATCTCATCCCTTTACTGATATGAATGTCCAACAAGAGCAAAAAACGGGATTCCTTAGTACTGTACATCCCATTATTATTTCATGTAACAAGCTTTCATGTATTTTCAGGGAGTAGTTCAATTGGCAACATATATGAAATGTTTTTGTAGTAATAGTTATTTTCTATTCCAGGCATCAAGTATATGTTTGAGGGAAAATTAGTTACAGTCTGGTCAGCACCTAACTATTGTTACCGAGCAGGAAATGTAGCCTCCATCCTCTCGTTTACGTCAGCGAGCGAAAAGCACGCCAAGCTCTTCGATGCTGTCCCAGATGACAAGAGAGTGATTCCTCCAGTACACACCACACCTTATTTTCTGTGAGATGATTCTGGGCAAGGTTTTAGTTCACGTGTATGTATGTCAGCTGGCGTTTGTATTCCCTGCCTCCTAGTGTGAACGGGTATTGGGTATGAGTTTTCCCTTTGTCAAGGTGCGTGGGCTTGTTCACATCTCGGCTTTTGCGCCCTACCGAGTGCGGCCGGTAGCTGTGTTCACGCGTCACCCAATCTTGCAATCCAGTCACTTCTTAAGAGTCATTTATTATGTGATCCATCTATTGAAGTCTGAAGACACATTTCTCCTATACTGTATACAGTATGACTCAGTGATGTATATATTTATAAAAATTTTTCCTTGTCAGTCTCTATCTTGATTTTTTCTTTCTTGGCTGGAGAAACTCATCCTGAAAAATTGGGAAACGAGGGTCTACTGTGATGAAAGCAACCACCGAGACCAGGTTTTTAAAGGAAGGCTTTTTTTCACGTGCCTTGAATAGGATTGGATAGGAAAGAGTGTTTTGATTCTTCATGGCACTTGCATTGGCCTTCGTTACCGTGATAAGTCTTAGAGAAAATTTATACAAATTTTTTTATTTTCATCAACACTCCTTCCTATAAAGAAATATCAAAACCTGGTGAAAAAAAAACAAAAACAAAAAAGTGGGTCAGATTTATGTAAAGGCAGACTATTCATTGTTACTTAAATGGTGCTGATCATACTGATGCTAAGGTAGGATCATTTTTTTCATCCGTATCTTTTTGAAACCTCAAATTTTTTGTTGAAAAATTAAAAAAAAAAATTTAGAGCCAGTATGAGATTATTGTATATTTTGTCATTGAATTTTTTTATCGTTATTCATGTTTAGGTTAAACTAACCTGTCTTTTATGCAGATGGTTGAAAAAAAAAAATATATATATATATACAGTATATATAAACATACTGCAAGGAGAAGCAGTAGAAACTTGTTAAGCAACCATACATTTCGAACAGGCTAGTTACGTTCTTCTTTCATATGGAATCAGTATTTATAATAGTTATTTTCTGATGACTTAAGTACAAGTTGAAGTGGAAGTTAATAGAGCTTTGATATTAAGGTGAGTTCTTTGTACTTGTGGAAAAAGTATTTAAAAAGTGGGCGTAGAACTTATGTTTACAAGTGATCTCCATTTATGTGATGGTGTTAAAGGCTAACTGACAAGACAGTGTCACCATAAGTCAGAGAATTGAAGGGGAAGTCCCAATTTTTTTTTTTTCCTTGAAAAAAAATGCAGTAGCGTTTCAATTACATCCATCGTTGCTCAGATGTTATGCCTAGGAAAGGAATTTCGCTGGGATAGTAAAGATTTTAACTCTTCCATCACTACTTTTATGAGTGGCTCCAAAAATGGTATACAGTACATTATTTTTCATAGGTTAGATCATTCCATTGGTATATATATATATACATATATATATATATATATATATATATATATATATATATATATATACACACCCACACACACTATTGTAGTTCTTTAGCAATTACAGTTCTTGGAGAACATGAGGTGGTTTGCACATGAAACGGGTGCCCTTTTTTGCATGTATTTATACAGTATTCTCTTGTAATAGCATTCCGAGTCTTCCTTTTCAGAGTAGCAGGTCACGAAGCCATATGGGTTACGTCTATGGACGTCCAATTCCAAAATTTTCTTTTCTGAGATAATCATTTCAAAAGCTGTGTGATATGAATTATTGATATTCCTCTTCAAAGATTTAGTTATGCCATTCAGAGTGAAAGTTTTTTTCGTATTTTATTTCCTGCCTACTTTAGTAATTCCTTATGATAGTTGCTCCAAGCGTATGCTGTATTGTAATCCTATTTTGTGGCAAACCATGTAAATATACAGGCTGTTAATGATTCATAGGAAACCATATGAAACGCAGGCTACGAATTTGAACACTAGTCATCAGCTGTCTGTGATTTATTTCTCTGACCCCTCGACCTTTTTCTTGATGGATTTGGTCTTGCATTAATAATGGTCTTTATGGCTATAGTATGGCAGCATTTAATTTATATTTAGGAAATCTCTCTCTCTGTAGTTTGAGTGCTTTTCTTGTTGCATCAGGTGGTTGGTGTTGCTCATGTTTAAAAGAAAGTCTGCTTTGTTAGAAATTAATAGTGCCTTGTATGATTCCAAAGTTTATACACTAATGTCTTATATAGAAAGTGTTTTTATTTAGGAAAAGACCTTCTCTGGAGAGGTTGAAACTATCTAATTGGAAATTTTGTCTTTTCATGGGTAGTTCAATGCGGAGGTGTCCGTGAATCCCTCCAAGTCTCATGACTTGTTTGTTTCTCACATTCCGTCTTTAAACCATCTGGAATCAGAGAAGTCCGTGGTAGCAAGCAATTGCACCCTTCCCATAGTAAATTTGACTTATCTCCTTATCACTGAGCTAAATGTGTGTTTTCTTATCTAAAACCACGTTTTAGAATCTATATTAATGCATGTTATAGTTTTATTGCATGCAGACTGCATTTCATATATCTTATTATAGACAACATATAATGATAAGGTGCTGTAAGCTTTAAGTAGTGTATTGGCATCAATAAAATCATTTTTTTTACAATTGGTTGACTTTGGAATTTTGTCTCATTTTCTTGGAGGAATGTCACCCATTTTTGAAAAAAAAAGGAAATTTGTGATGAATCTCATCATTTGTGAAATGCAAATCAAGACCTGCTTTAGCTTGAAACACACATGCTCAGTGTCATTGATTTAGAAGTTTTCTCTCTTTTGTTTCAAGTATCAGAATTATAACCAGTACAGTATATTCTGCACAGCATGTGATTCCAAAGGTTGAATTCAAGCAGCACTTGTATCACATTATGTATAGTATTGCATGTGAGAGAGACTTACTACTTTGAGCTAATCATTGGATGATCAGTGTACTCGAGATCAAGAGCTCAGTAATTCGTATTAACAACTTATAGTTATGAGTGATCCCTTTATGGTTGTGAGAATATGTGGCACACATTTTTTTTTTTCTTGTTTCTTATTCTTCGTACTTTAAACAGTACCTTACTTAAAGCATAATGATAGTAATGAAGGTTAAAATACTCCGTGTAGATGTACTGCTAAGAATTAAGTCGATATCTAGAGCCTTGCCTGCCATTTTCATTTACCAAAGATTTTATTGTTGATTCATTAGTAAGAGGTACCTTTGCTAAATTGTGATGATTTATGCCGTGTTGATGGCAGTAAGACATTGCCTTTCTCAAAAGGGAAAGTTCGTGGAAAGCTGGTTTTCCAAGCGAATGTTTAGTTTGTGGATTTAGTAGAAGCTACCAGATGTAATTTTCAGACAGGGAAGCCGTTGCATGTTGTGATAGGCATTTTATGCGAACATAAAGGGATGAGTGCATCTACTTTGGGATTAATAAATGCTTGTGCATGAGGCACTGTTTCACTGATATTGTTACTTACATATTGGCCATTTATAGTTCTGGCAGTCCATGCTTGATAGATTACGGTGTTCATAGTATTTATTGTTGTTTAACCATTTGTTAGTTATGGTTAGTATTTTTGGTTTTGGCAATTATAGCTCTGCATGCTGTAGTCCAATATAGTTTTGCTAATCATTCCATTTGTGTCAAACAGATGCAAAGTACTTACTTTCTTTCTTAATGTGAGGATAAGTTACTACTCATTGCTCACCTCAGATGGTGGAAACTTGAAACTGCAGGTGTCTAAACATCTATAATAGGCAAGTGAAACATAAAGAAATATTTAGAGTTACAGTGAAGAAGAGGCAAAAGAAAAAGACAGGGTAGTTAAGTTAGTGGATAATAGTTAATAGCTTATTTATAAGGGTCAGTTATACTTATAGGATAGGTTAGGTTTTCATCCTTACATTTGGTGGCTTACTTGCCTCGGTGGAATCGAGTTGCTCTTCCAAAAGTTTGATTGCGTTTTCTTTCTAAACCTGAAATTAGTGATTGCATTTACTTTAGTTTTGGGGATTGTATTAAGAGAAAAGGCCACTGAAAAGTTATGGATCTTTACCATAATACTTTCATATGCATAAATGCTACTGTATTAAGAAAACATTTTGATCATTCGTGTAATATTTTCCGTTACATATGGGTTTCAGTGTCAAAAAGTTAAAAAATATTTTACCTTCATAATTTTTAAGAGAAGACTTGTAGGACCTATACTTCCTCACTTATTGATATCTTGAGGAATGACTGTCTGTTGTTTCACTGGCATTGTCTTTATTCCTTGTTGGGAGAAGCAATGGCCTAGTTGCAGGCAGTTACCAATGTCAGTTACCCTCTAAGACCGCACAGACTAAAGTTAGCACACAGGCTCACATGAAATACACCTCTGCTCAGCCAGATATAGCGGTTTTGAAATCAAAACGAAAGAGGAGATCTACGAAATTAACGCCAGGGCTCTTTACCGTTGAAGAACAGAAGAATTAGTCTCCTACCATGACTTGGCCAAAATAAGAAATTTTGATCTCACTGAGTGGTTTGGTTTGTTTTAATTGTGAAGCCCCAGATGCCTCATCATCATCATCCACTGACTTGCTGTGATGTCAACATTACCTGTGTATTCTAGTTATACTCAAACAGATTTCTAAACCAATAGTAAACTGTGATTGTCCCGAAACATATTCAACAGATTGTCGTGATACAGAAGCTTCTAATAAGGGCTTTTGATGTGTGTTAAATCTTCTTTTTGTTTATTTTTTTCTACTTTTTCTCTCCTTGTTCATACCTCTCTTGTCTGGAGTATATGTAATGAGTGTCCATAATGAGAGATTTTTAATATTTTATTTTTTAGCCTAAGGAATGGAGGCACGTATGAGGTACAAAATATCCGACTGTTATAAATCACTTAGGGAACCAAAGATAGGAACAGATGGCATTACCATCACTCTCAGAGATGATGAAGCCTTAGAACAAGTATAAGAGCTCTTGATGTACTTGTCTCCTGCTCTCGTTGTTGTGGTTCTTTCCGGAATAACCTTGAAGCAGGTGGAGAGAGAGAGAGAGAGAGGGGATTAAGTTGGAGTTCTGAAGGTATTTCAAACTGTTCTTTCAAAATGCACAATTTAGTTTGGATTAGTAACAGTAAAACATCCGTCAACAAAAGTGATAGATATTGTCCTTGTGAAGATGATGTTAATCATCCATTTTATCTAGTAGTTTTGATCGATTTTTTTTAAAGTATCTTATTCATCCTTTGTTTGGTTTGTATCTGTAAAGATTGTTCATACAAACAAATTGTTTAATTCACAAAAGCTACATCAACAGAAGTCAGAGACAGTGCAAGTGCAACTATTATAGACATTCTGTGTTGTAAGAGCATAAAATCATAGAGGTATTGCATTCAATGAGACATCTACTATATATGCACTGGAAGGAAATGTCTGTTATATCTGTATTTGTAGTCATTAGCCATATGTCATCTTATTGCCATATCACAATTATTAGGTCTTGGTTGTAGTATTTTCAATTACTTTTAATTTTAAATGTTCCTATACCAAAATATTCCTGTGATCAAGATTTCGACTTTGGATAGAATAATAACCATCTGTAAATAGAATTCAACAGTCCTAAAAATATCCCTCAGACAGATTGTAAAACCTTATGTAAAAATAAAAACATGCTTTCCAGACATGATTAGTTTTCATTGCTTCCTTTTTGAGTAGTTTAATCAAACCACCAAATGATTTGTAGACTTATTGGAAGGGTAAATGGAATTATCCTCGAAGGATTAACGTTGGAGTAAGTCAGAATTAACGAATTTGGACAGCTGCATAGGACCAGATCTAAGAGAATGGAGCAAATGTAAAAAGTGAGACATCGTGGTTATTCTTATTGTTATTATTATTATTATTATTATCCAAGCTACAACCCTAGTTGGAAAAGCATGATGCCATAAACCCAAGGGTTTTAACAGGGAAAAATAGCCCAATGAGAAAAGGAAATGACATAAATAAACGATGTGAGAAATAATAATTGATAAAATATTTTGAAAACGGTAACATCAAAACAGATATTTCATATATAAACTAAGAAGACTTATGTAAAACATTTCCTGCAAGTTTGAACTTATGAAGTTCTACCGATTCAACTACTCGATTAGGAAGATCATTCCGCAACTTGGTCGCAGCTGGAACAAAGCTTCTAGAATACTGTGTAGTATTGAGCCTCATGATGGAGAAGGCTTGACTATTAGAATTAACTGCATGCCTAGTATTATGAACAGGATGGAACTGTTCGAGAAGCTGCTGCAATCCTTAATTGCTACGTCCCATAAAACATATCATTCAAGGCACTGTATGCACTACCCCTCACTCCCCCAACAAGTCTATATTAGTACAAAAATTACTATCCGTGATAGCTTCTCGTATATTCTATTTGTCATTTTTATATACCATTATATCTGTATTAGCTATCTAAGAGTTGAGCATTTTGAACTGGTGGTCTGGTGAAATTACTTGACAGAGTAAGACTGCTTGACTTGAAGTGATTCCCATGAAAGTACATACCGGCAAAGCAGTTAATGCATGTTTTTCTTCATTATAAGTTTTCCTGTTACAGCTATTTAAATGTCCCGTTTTTTTCACATTCAAAAGCCTTGAGAGTTATTGTTTTGAACAAGGAAGCAATAAAACCTGACCTGTAAAGTCTGCCACATCTTGTTTGATTATCCTTGCCAGATCATTGTAGCGTCTTCGTGACCATATGTCACTTGTATATTGTTGCAATTTTGTGTTTGGTGTACATATTTGATTAAGATCTGGTTTATTTCTTTTAACAAACTTGAAAACGTTTACAAAATATGGACTTCCTCTTATATCAAAATAAACTGCAGCAATTTATACAGAGACAATAGTCAGTATATATTTTCCTAGTTTTCAGAGTAAATTAAATCTGTTATTTATGGGTAAAGTGTTAATTTTTAAAGTATAAACAACCATTTCGCCCTCATCAATGCTATAGCTACTGAAGTATCTTTTATAAGTAAATTAGTTGGGCCAAGTTAAACTACAGTACCTTATAACTAATAGGTCAGTCATTAATGGAGTTATTAATCAGGGTCATAGTTATTTATCTTATTTTACTTTGCAATTTTACTATTACTTTTTTCTGAAATCATCGTGGCCACTTCACATCATGCAACAGTGCAAAGACTGTGGAATTCTGCTGCAAACTACTTAAATATGCCTTCACGTCCAGAAGTACTTTGTATGGCACTTATGTCTGCAGTTGATCTGAGAAGCTGAATGAATGCTGTATTTATTTAGGAAATTTTTTTTCTATTAGATTTCAGACTTATGAATGAGTAGCAGAATTTCATCAGACTTCAGTTCTGCTTAAACTTATGACCAGGATTGCGGTGGCCGATGTGGTAATGTCCCTGCCTGGTGAATACCAGACTGGGATTCGGGTCCCACTCAAACTTGTTAGTTTCTTTGGTCGCTGTAGCCTCACCATCCTTGTGAGCTAAGGATGAGGGGTTTAGGTCTATTTACTGAGTGATCAGCAGCCATTGCCTAACCCTCCTTGGTCCTAATTTGGATGGAGAGGGGTCTTGGCCGCTGATCATATGATCAGTCTCTAGTGCATAGTCCTACTCAATAGGGTGGTGTCGCTGTCCCTGCCATTCATTATTGGCCTTTAAACCTTTAAACTAGGTAAATTCAATAGGTGTATTGTTTCATTTAATGTTTTCCTGCAGGGGTTAGTGCCTTCATTGCAGGTTCTTTGTAGTGTCCTTGTGGCCCCTAATTTCACACATTTTTCAACCTCCTTAAACTTATAGATTTATACATTAACTGTGTTGCCCATAACCCCTTGCCCCCTTGAGCTGAATAATCTCCTTGGCCCTAATTTGCCTAATTCCAATTATATAAATCAATCTGGGAGGAACGTATAGAGTAGAGGTCCCCTTTTTTGTTTTTGTTTCGTTTATTGATGTCGGCTACCCCCCAAAATTGGGGGAAGTGCCTTGGTATATGTATGAATCAATCCTGAGGAATGAAAGCTCATGTAGGATTTTGGCAATAAAATCTTAGGAGTTAATTTTAAATGAAAAATTAAAACATTTGTTTACCTACCTTACGTACTGAAGCAATATTGTTAGCTTAGTTCTATCCCAACCTTCAGCAGCAAGTAACAATTTATTTTTTAGTATCGATACAAATTATACCGGTTTACGTGTTATCCTTCTATTGAAGGATGAAACATAGTTTCTACTGAGGTTGAAACAGGTTACATAAAGTTGTTGAACGTATAACATGACGGTACCAGTAGCAGCCACTGAACGATGGCTTATCTATGTGACTAATTGATGATCTTTTTGTTCAAATGATTTAAGAAAGGTCATGTCATCCCATGTGTTAATTCATCCTATCAGGAGTCATCTTATTTTTCATCTATTCATGGATGACCATGATGGATATAAACCTAAAGATTTTAACAAATCTGATACCTATGTCTGCCTCAATGCCATTTATATGAACAGAAAACTGAACTTATTTTTCCACTGACAATGGATTTAAGGAGAATGGCTTTAGTCACGTCTTTGTAATTACTGTAGTGTTTCGTATTAACAAATTCATAATGGAAAGAATAATACAGTCCTGTAATAAAAGTAAAAGTACTTTCAAGAAAACTGTTCTTGGCTTATGCCATACTTTTTTTTTTATCACTTTTTCTATAGGGACTTTTTTCTTATGAATTAATGAGTTGTAAGGATGAAAAGATAGATTAGATAAAATGAGATTTCATAATGTGGAAACTATCTATAGTGCAAATGGAACTAATTGTACTGTGCAATTGATATCAAGCACACACAATGGAACTGGTACTGTATTTTCAAAAAAAAAAAAAAAAAAAGGAAATGCCATCTAATAAGGGTAATTGGCAATATCGATGCTGTATTTGGTTTTATAATATGAATGAAAGGTCTTCATTAGGAAGAGAGTCCTTAAAATGTGACTTAACATTAAGTGTTGTGATATAAGCAAGTTATTGGGATGCAAGCCCCCTCCCCCCCCCTTTTTTTACTGTACCTTGAAGGGATCTCAGTTTTAAAACTGAAAATTAACGGTTAGAGATTACAATCCTGTGTAGAAGCGCGCGCGCACACACACACTATATATATATATATATATATATATGTATATATATATATATATATATATATATATATATATATATATATATATTATATACACGGTATATATATATATATATATATATATATATATATATATATATATGAATAAATATATATATGTATATATAAATATATATATATATATATATATATATATATATATATATATATATATATATATATATATATATATATATATATATACATATATATATATATATATATATATATATATATATATATATACATATATATATGTATATATACTGTATATATATATATATATATATATATATATATATGTATATATAAATATATATATATATAAATATATATATACTGTATATATATATCCACGCGCGCGCACCCACCCACATATAATATATCTTAGCATGGAAAGACCATAAACACGCTATTTCGTGTTTTAGTTTATATAGGAGATATTTATTTTTAACGTTACTGTTCTTAAAATATTTAATTTTTCTTGTTTCTTTTCCTCACTGGGCTATTTTCCCTGTTAGAGCTCCTGGGCTTATAGCATCATGCATTTCCTACTAGGGTTGGAGCTTTGCAGTTAATAATAATAATAATAATAATTAGTGGAAGAACATGTTTGAGGCCTTTGTTCTGCACTGGACTAGTAACGGCTGATGATTATATATATATATATATATATATATATATATATATATATATATATATATATATATATATATATATATATGTATATATATACATATATATATATATATATATATATATATATTATAAGTGTGATTGTGTGTTTTTATATGCACAAAACAATATATATATATATATATATATATATATATATATATATATATATATATATATATATATATATATATATATATATATATATTATTTTTATAATTCTTCAAATTAGTCTAAACAAAGACAAATTAATTATTCAACAAATAGTTAGAATTGTTCATTTTGTTTCGATATAACTAACATTTAATTGATCCCCTTTCTAGATACACAAATTTCAATGGTGTAAAACAATGTTGAATCGGTTAAATCTTAGTTATTCACTGAAGTGATTATGCGTTTGTTGATCGTACGTCTGCCCGCGCAGGAATGAGTGTAAACAAACGTTTACCGTCTACCACCATTATAAAAGAGGACAAAACGCTAAGTACCGACAGCCGTATACAGTTTACAATTCTTGAAATATGTCACGTGAAAGAAGAAATTATAAAATAAAATATGCTAAATAAGAGATAACTAAGATATACATTTTAACGTCAGCTGATAGACTGATTTTGAAAATCATATTTCAGGCTGTACGATAACGACAAAAGGCCACCGGCAGATTCAATCGGTATCACCATGGTTACTAAGAGTAGTGTCAGCTGGTACGTGGTGAGTCTAAGTAGAGAAACTCTGTGTGCGTGCGGTGGTATTTCATATCTGACGGGCGGCGAAGGAACGTGAGAGCCTTACAGGTGTCGGCGTAGTGGTTCAGAAACATGATCTGGGACTGGCCCGCGTGCAAGGGCTGACGACCACCTACCTGTCTATTTCTAGGAAGCCCGGCCCCGGGAGGGTATTTTTAAACCATGGGTAGTAGTGGGCATGAAGAAGGAACCTGGAGGGTATTTTGGGCATGGGTAGAGGGAGCCACGGGCAACATAGCGTTGGCCCTTCGAGGCTTAGTTGAGCAAGTGCTTTCGTGGACGCCTATCGGGGGCCTCGGTGGCCACCTAGGTCTTTGGACCAGCATGGATACCCTTCACACCCTTCTCGTGGGATGGCTCGTTTTCGTGGTGTTAATTCTCATCATCGGCGGCTTCTTTTATATAAAGTTTGTGAAAAAACTCGAGGAGGAAAAATTGCTCAAAGCTGCCGCGGCTGCGGCAGCGGCACAACCTGAAGAGGAAGACGGCGAAGTCGGCCCCTCGCAAGGTTCGTCTCGGTCTGCTAAGGGCAGGGGAGGAGGAGGAGGGGCCGGCAGATCAAATGCGCCCCTCGCAAAACAAGAAGTCGCAAGGAAGCCTACCATAGTTCCCGCTGGCCCTAGAGAACCTGTCGCCGCTCCTGTGGCTACAGGAGCCGATCCTGACGCTGTTAATTGGACTAATAATATCTTCACGTGGTTCTACAACAGCGTGGACGGAGGACCCATCATGACGAAGACCTGGTTGGAGACGGTCAGCGAAAACACCGTCAAAACGGCTCTTGAGGTAAGAAAAATGTGTTCCTGCAACAGCCTGCTTAATTTGAATACCGTAATGGTCAAAATAGGTCATAATTTATATATAATCGATATGATTTAATGTTTTTACAGTTCCTGAAATAGTTTAATTTGTTTATTACTTTTTTTGTAGTTTATTTATTTCCTTGTTTCCTTTCCTCAATGGGGCTGTTTTTCCCTCTTGAGACCTTGGGCTAATAGCATTCTGCTTTTCCAACTATGGTTATTGCTTAGCTTCTTGTAAGAATACTAATACTAACAGTTTGTTAACTTGGTACCACAGGTAGTTACGGTAGCAACGCTTTTGGTTTGCGGAACTAACAGACGTCAGTTATTATTATTATTATTATTATTACTTAAATGATAAAATATGAGTTTTATTTTTAATTACCTTTCTTGTGTACATCCAGACACATTTTCTTGTTTTTTTATTTCCTTTATTCCTTGGGCTATTTTCCCCTGTTGGAGCCTTGTACATAATTATAGGATCCTGATTTTCCAACTAGAGTTGTAGCTTTGCTAGTAATAATAATTTTGCATTATGAAGATTCCCTTCTCATAGAGTTTTGATTTTATTCTCACTTAAACAGCCTCATTACTCTCATTTGAATTGAGAAGAAAGTTGCAATAGAGAAAATTTATCAAATAGGCCTATAGATTAGTTGCACTGACAAGTGACAAGCAAATATGATTTTTTTTTTCTCGCCATAACATTACGTTCTGTGTGAAATACAAGAAAATATTGTATTATTATTAGCTAAGCTACAACCTTATTTGGGAAAAGCAGGATGGTGTAAGTCCAAGGGTTCCAACAGGGAAAAATAGCCCAGTGAGGAAAGGAAATAAATAAACTAAAATAAAATTTCCTTATTTCCTTTCCTCACTGGGCTAATTTTTCCTTTTTGGAGCCCTTGCGTTTATAGCATCTTGCTTTTCCAATTAGGGTTGTAGCTTGGCTAGTAATAATAATAATATGAAACGTAATAAACAATCGAAATAAAATATTCTAAGAACATAAACATTAAAACAGATCTTTCATATATAAACTAAAAAAGAGACATGTCAGCCAGTTCAACATAAAAAAGTTTGTCTTGTATGAGGGCCTTTGAATAGTACTGTAGTTAGCGATCGACTATACCTATTCAGTCTAGATTATCTTTATTTATGAGCAAGAGGCAGTTTTCACACGGTTCTAGTTCTACTGCCCTAACAGGATTAACTCGCCTTGAATATCTTATGTAAAAGGGTCAAGTTAACGCAGGAAGTATCCTAATTAGCTGCACAAATGAATTTATATATAATTTGTTCTACGTAGATCCACAATAAACTTATGATTATTATTATTATTATTATTATTATTATTAGCCAGGCTACAACCCCAGTTGGAAAAGCAAGATGCTATAAGCTCTAGGGTTCCAATAGGAAAAATAGTCTAGTGAGGAAAGGAAACTAGGAAATAAATAAAAGATATAAGAAGTAATTAAAAATTAAAATAAAATATTCTTAAAAACATTATTATTATTACTAGCCAAGCTACAACCCTAGTTGGAAAAGCAAGTAGCTCTTAGCCCAAGGGCTCCAACAGGGAAAAATAGCCCGGTGAGGAAAGGAAATAAATAAGTGATGAGAATAACAGATAATTTAGTAAATTTTATGGCATTTGCTTATCATAATGGGACTAAGTCTATTTCGAGTTAAAGTATAATTGTCGTTTCATACTGTTTTTCGATATCTTCAGAGAAGTATGTTTAGCTCACTAGTCTTATGAAGGGAAGTTTCATAAATTTGTTGTTATGAATGAATTTGATTAATTTAAACGGACTGAAAGTCATTTTTCTTTTTTTGCCAATTGGGAGAGGGAGAATTCTATATATACTTTATTCTTTTGTACAGTAGACCTATACACAAACGAAAGCAAAACATATTGTGCATATGTTTTTTTTTTTTTTTTTTTTTTTTTTTTTTTTTTTTTTTTTTTTTTTTTTAAGCGGTTACTGCACTGTAATTGTTCAGTGGCCACTTTCCTCTTGGTAAGGGTAGAAGCGACTCTTTAGCAATGGTAAGCGCCTCTTCTAAGCGAAAGACACTCCTAAATCCAACCATTGTTCTCTAAGTCTTGGGTAGTGTCATAGCCTCTGAGCCATGGCCTTCCACTGTCTGGGTTAGAGTTCTCTTGCTTGAGGGTACACTCTGGCACAGTATTCTATCTCATTTCTCTTCCTCTTGTTTTGTTAAAGTTTTTACAGTTTTATGTAAGAGAAATTTATTTTAATGTTAATGTTTCTAAGATATTTAATTTTTTGTTCTAGTGTCCTTTACCCACTTTGCTATTTTCCCCGCTGGAGCCCCTGGGCTTATAGCATTCTTTTTTTTCAACTAGAGTTGTAGCTTAGCAATTGATGATAATAAAGCAGTTGTAGCTTAGCAATTGATGATAATAAAGCAGTTGTAGCTTAGCAATTGATGATAATAAAGCAGTTGTAGCTTAGCAATTGATGATAATAAAGCAAAATAGTTTGTACATGCTGTTTTTCTTTTCTACCGGTTTTCTGCTATTATAGGTTTGGGGCCTCCAGTGGTTTGCTTGTACCCCGTTGCCACTGGCTGATTTGGTTAATGCCAAGACGGCGAGTCATACACGATGCCGCTGACAGTGGCCTTTGTATTCTTAACGGGCTTACACGGTCGAACGGTTCGACGGACAAGTGTTTGATGTGATGTTCGAACTTGTGAACGGGGTATTTGGTTGTCGAACACGTTCGTCGAACGGTTCGAAGATTACGCGGTTCGACGGACAAGTGTTTGAAGTGTTGTATTTGGTTGTCGAACACGTTCGTCGAACGGTTCGAAGAAAGCCTGTTCTCGCCTGACTTTTGTGGGCGGGGCTTCATTGTCCACGAAGCTTATGCATTTGTGGTTGACTCCGCCTCTTCGAACCGTTTGACAAACAGGTTCGACGAACCGTTCGATCGTGTAGACTCCGTTTTATCTTGCAAATGATGTCTTTCATCCTTTGTCGTCTTTTGTTTATGCTTAGTTATGGTGATTCAACAGTAATAATGTCTGGTTTAGTAGAGATCAGATTTGCACTTCGTCGTGTTATTAAATAAGGCTTTCTCGTGTTGTTCATATTTTTTTTTCTTTTCACCATTGCAACTCCCTAATAGAAATGGAATTTCTTGTGTCTCCTCAGTCTATTTTAAAGAGTGAGACTCACAAGGGCAGGGGAGTATATACAATAGGAGGCATAGGCCTATTTTTAGTTTTGAGGCTTTAAATGTCTTTACCAGAACATGAGGGTTTGTTCTACGAATTTTCTTACCGATAACAAGATGGTGTTATCATCATCCAGAACCAAGAGTTTCTTGCTTGGGTGCAGACCTAAGTCAGAATGAGGCTATAAGGGGAAGGCTTTTGTTATCAGCTCATATTGGCTAATCACCCCCCCCCCCCCCATTCCCCCGCCGTGTGTTGTGTGTACGTATGTTGTACATTTTAGCTCATGTGACCTTCAGTCAAGTATTTGGTGCATTGGTGAATGTTTCTTTTATCATGATTATTTACATCCTGTCCGTAAAGGGAAATGTGACTTCAAAGGATAATGGTGATGTACTGTGACTTTTATTTGGCGTAAATCGAGTACAGAGTCGTTTTGAAATTATTATTATTATTATTATTATTATTATTATTATTATTATTATTATTATTACTTGCTAAGCTACAACCCTTGTTGGAAAATCAGGATGCTATAAGACCAGGGGCTCCAACAGGGAGAATAGCCTAGCGAGGAAAGGAAGCAAGAGGATATAGAAAATATTTCAAGAACAGTAACAACATTAAAATAAATATTTAATATATGAACTATAAAAACTTTAACAAAACAAGAGGAAGAGAAATAAGATAGAAAGTGTGCCCGAAGTGTACCCTCAAGCAAGAGAACTCTAGCCCAAGACAATGGAAGACGATGGTACAGAGGCTATGGCACTATTCAAGACTAAGTGTGGGTCGTGGTGCAGAGGTCCAGAGGAGCGTCGGCCATGTAAAAGCCAAGATCGATTCAAACCAGGGAAAGTGATCTGGAAACCATGTGCTTTGCATACAGTCTGGAACCGAGTGGTATAAGAATGCGCCCACGGTCAAGCGGTTTGACGAACTCGGTTGTCAAACAGTTCGAAGAGGTGGAGTCAGCCACTTTTTTTTTTTTTTTTTTTTTTTTGTCGGCCAGGCACGGGCTCTTGCACACTTGCAGTCCGTAGGAGTCAGTCACAAATGCATAAGTTATGGGAACAATGATGCCCCTCCCACAAAAGTCAGGCGAGAACAGAATTTCTTCGAACCGTTTGACGAATGTGTTCGACAACCATATACCCCTTTCACGCATTCGAACATCATTTCAAACACTAGTCTGTCGAAACGCGTTCGACCGTGTAAATCCGTCTTTAGTCTGAAAGCCGCATAGTACAAGACTTATAGATCTAGAACCTACAATAGACATATGATTTAAAACCATCTGTAATTATTCTCGTGTCTACACGAGTCGTTACCTTTTTCAATAGTTCTTTTATTTCTTTCTCTTGGAATTGTCTAATTTTAATGTTTTATCCATCTTCAAGCAGATGGCTTTAACTGTGTAAAATCAAATTAATAAAAATAGTAACAATGTTTGGCAAAATTGGATCTTTGCTGCTTTCGTTCTGTCCTCAGTTGCCACCACTTTTTAGTGTTCTGGTTTACCTTCGTTCGTCCTCCTTTCTTTTATCATGTTGTCCAACCTCTTTTTTTTTTTTTTTAAATATTACCTCTGGGAGCTTTACATCCTCTTGCACCTGAGCCCAGCTCTAGACTTTTACGTATTTGTTCGTTCTTTTTGTGGTAGAATGCTACATTCTTCGCTGTTAACACGGGCTCCGTGCCTCCAGGTTGTCGGGAATTTACTTTGACTTATGGGCGGTTATCCTTGTCATATTACACATGAAAACCCAAATGGGGCTCAAAATCTATTAATCGATTAAAAAAGAAAAAAATCATTTTCAAACCTTTTGCTTATTTTGTAATAATAGACCTATAACTGTAAACCTTCCTAAAGATCATTTTCCTCTTGATACTCGCCAGTGTATTTTTTTTTTAAACAACCACATTTCCTCGTGGGGTTTGCTTACTACCTGATATTGTACTTTGTTTTTTATAAAGGCCATGGAGCATGCAAAGCTCTTCTGTATAAATACCATTGATTTTAGTGCTACCTTTGACCGTGTTAATCATTAGTCCCTTGTCTTGAAACTTAAACGGGTGGGAATATCTGGGCCGTTTCTTAGGATTAGTATTGAATTTTTAAGTAATAGATTGCAGAAGGTAGTTACTGAGGGACACCCTAGTGACTATAGGAATGTAATATTATGTGTTCCTCAGGATAGTGTCCTTGGCTCATTACTTTTCATACGATATACAAATGATATGTGGTTTGGCCTAGAAAAGAAGATTGTCTCATGCAGATGATGCTACTCTCTTTGAATCAATTTCATCTGAATGTAGACATGTGGTTGCTGAGTCCCTTATTAGAGATCTGGTAATAATTTGTAATGTTGAAAATTGTGTCGGGTGAAGTTGAACCCTAATAAAACTACTCAAAATATGATTGTAAGTAGTGGAGAAAAAATGGTTCCTCAACATCCAGAGTTTGCATTGACACTGTCTCTGGCTGTATACTGCTCATTTAAAATTCTAGATGTCATTTCTTTTTATCGTACATTTCTTTTGAGAGACATATTCTGTCTGTTTCTTCTTCAATTGCACAAAAACTCAACGAGAGTGATTTTCTTGGATCAGTCTAGGAAATGACTTTATTTTTAATCTCTTCCTTGTTTCGATTATTGTTCTGTTTGGACTTCAGCTGTTGACTCCCATCTTAATTAGTAGGATAGAAACACGCGGTCTGTATAGATTCCTTATTCTTGATCTGGATATTAATCTCTGGTATCGTTCTTCAGCTTGTTCTTTATACATGTTGCATAAGGTTTTCTGTAGTTCAGATCTTCCCAGACTGTAACATAGGTATTCATTGAATTCTAAGTCATGTCGTCTCCATCATAAGTCACAGTATTCTAGAAGTTTAATTCCATCCGTGACCAGATTGTGGGATGATCTTAAATTGGCGGTTAAATAGTTGGAACTTGAAAAATTCAAACGTTTTGTAATTGTTTTTCTGTTGAAAAGGTATAACTTAAGTCTTGTTTTATTTGACTGATGTATTTTAACGTTGTTACTGATACTAAGATGTTTCTTATTTTTTATTATTTAATTATACGGCATATAGTTTATTTGCTAATCCCTTATTTTCTTTCCCTGTTGGAACCTTTGGGCTTGTAGCATCCTGTTTTTCCAAACAGGATTATTTCTGCAGTTACTTAACATATGATGGATTTTGTAAAGTTGTAAAGTACTCTTTTTTTTTTTTTTTCATCTGCAACCCCCTGAAAAACTTATTTCATGTTTTTAGGGATTGTAGTGGCCTGTTGGTAGCATTCTTGCCTGATGATTGCCAGACTGGGGTTTGAGTCCCGCTCAAACTATTTCATCTTTTGGTCGCTGCAACCTCACCATCCTTATGAGCTAAGGATTTAGGCGTATGTGGGAGCCTATAGAGTACTATCTGCTGCGTCATCAGCAGCCATTGCCTGGGCCTCCTTGGGTGGAGAGGGGGAAAAAATGGTCATATAGAGTACTATCTGCTGCGTCATCAGCAGCCATTGCCTGGGCCTCCTTGGGTGAAGAGGGGGAAAATATGGTCATTCTCTACTGCATTGTCCTGCTTGACAGGGCAATGTCACCGTCTCTTGCTTCTGCCAATCAAGGGAAGCCTTTAAACTATGATCAGATTCAGCTAGCCCCGTTACTTTTCCCCATTTGTTCGTTGTGTTGACCAACCATTTTAAGCAATTATGAAGAACACTACAGAGCGAAGAATCCTGGCGATTTCTCTTAAACCTACTTCAAGTCCTGTACAGAGACATCGTCTTAGTTTATGATATTCGGGCAAGAATTCCTCTTCAACCATTTAACTTCCCGCCTCGGGAAATACTTGGCGGGGCACTAGAGTTATGTGGCACCTTCATACCCGCTAAATGGCGCCAGGGCTTTCGGAAGTATGGCTCTTCCTCATTGTAAGTCTGACATATTTCCGGTTTGGGCTTACGTGCGCTTAGGCCTAGGGTGTTGATGAAGAGCTTGTAGGTATTTTTATTTTGGCATCGAACATAAAACGGCAAATACCTTTTTTTCGGTTAAATAACATTTTTGTATTATAGGCCTATATATATATATATATATATATATATATATATATATATATATATATATATATATATATATATGAGATTGTCTCATTGTCTCATGCCCATACAGTAAAACCGATTTCTCTACTAATTATATATATAATATATATATATATATATATATATATATATATATATATATATATATATATAATATACAGTAAAACCGATTTCTCTACTAATTATATATATATATATATATATATATATATATAATTGAGAAATTGGTTTTACTGTATGGGCATGAGTCGTGGTATGACAATGAGACAATCTCCTACAGATTTAGCAGATTTGAGAACAAAGCCATCAGATGATTATTGGGAATTAAATGGCAGGACTGGATTAAAAATGAAATTATAAGAGAGGTAACTCGAGTGTCATATGCGGATGAGATCATGATGAGGGGCAGATGGAGATGGTTTGGACATGCTCTTCATACTCCCCAAGAGGGATTAGTTCACCAAGGTTTCAACTGGGCTCCACAAGGCTTTAGAGGAGTTGGAAGGCCTAGGCCTACATGGCTGAGGACTATGAAGCGAGAAGTAGATGATGATGAATGGAGAAGTATTGATTAAATCTAACCGCGTAGGATATGATGATGATTTAAGCTGTAGGTCATAAAGGTTTAAAGGTCGCTCATGAATGGCAGAGGCAAGGGACAGTGACATAGCAAGCAGGACTATGCCCTAGAGACTGGCCATATATTATATGATCAGCGCCCAAGCCTCCTCTCCACCCAAGCTAGGACCAGGGAGGGCCAGGCAGTGGCTGCTGATGACTCAGCAGATAGACCTATAGGCTCCCCCAAACCCCCCAACCTTAGCTCACAAGGATGGTAAGATTGCAGACACCAATGGCACTAACGAGTTTGAGCGGGACTCGAACCCACAACTGGCGATCACCAGGCAGAGAACCCCCAAACCCCCCAACCTTAGCTCACAAGGATGGTAAGATTGCAGACACCAATGGCACTAACGAGTTTGAGCGGGACTCGAACTGGCGATCACCAGGCAGAGACGTTACCAATCAGGCCACAACAACCCTGATAATAATGTGTTGCTAAAGAAGGGGACTGGAAATGTTTTAAAGTTTTCAGAGCTCCTCAAATTTGTATCTTTTTTTTTTCTCTGTTGCGTATGAATGTGTTGAGGTGGTTTGGCCATGTTGAGAGAATGGAAAATGGCTGTCTGCTAAAGAAGGTGATGAATGCAAGAGTTGATGGGAGAAGTACAAGAGGAAGGCCAAGGTTTGGGTGGATGGATGGAGTGAAGAAAGCTCTGGGTGATAGGAGGATAGATGTGAGAGAGGCAAGAGAGCGTGCTAGAAATAGGAATGAATGGCGAGCGATTGTGACGCAGTTCCGGTAGGCCCTGCTGCTTCCTCCGGTGCCTTAGATGACCGCGGAGGTAGCAGCAGTAGGTGACTCAGCAGTATGAAGCTTCATCTGTGGTGGAAATGTGGGAGGGTGGGCTGTGGCACCCTAGCAGTACCAGCTGAACTCGGCTGAGTCCCTGGTTAGGCTGGAGGAACGTAGAGAGTAGAGGTCCCCTTTTTTGTTTTGTTTCTTGTTGATGTCGGCTAACCCCGAAAATTGGGGGAAGTGCCTTTGGTATATGTTTGGTATATGTTGCGTCTCGACTCCAAGGAGGATTGTGGACTCTGGGCATATCCGTTTCACCGTCGAAGAGCCGCAAGTCAATGGCATGCGATGAATTATGACAGGGAATCTAGTACGAGGGGAAAGTGGATTATGTTTGGAGTAGCTTACAAGGTCTGGAGGTACTTCCATGTGCTGACCTTTCTCTCTTAAAGTCTTATAAGTTTACGTTGGGAATTTCTCTCTCTCTCTCTCTCTCTCTCTCTCTCTCTCTCTCTCTCTCTCTCTCTCTCTCTCTTCTTGCTGTAACACCAATAGAATGGGAATTATATTATTCCTATACAGCAGTTTCGTATATCTAATGATCACTGCGTAAACTCAGATACATACATTCTTATAAACCTAGTCATAGGTTGAGAGAGAGAGAGAGAGAGAGAGAGAGAGAGAGAGAGAGAGAGAGAGAGAGAGAGAGAGAGAGAGAGAGAGCTAGCCAAGCGAGTTTGTTGGCTCCGCAGCCACTGTACTTGCTCACACACTACTGATAAAAAGCCAGTTTTGGATGCTCGGCTAATCTAAGGCCGAGGTTGAGT
>NC_090736.1:6163226-6193226 GCF_036898095.1 Palaemon carinicauda | reverse complement strand
CTGGCCACAATTTAATCATAGAGTAGTGAAACTTTCGGAAATTAATTGTTATGTTGAGACGTGGAAGTGACTCAATTTTGAAAGTCCTAGATCAAAGGTCAAGGTTGAGCAAAAGTTCGACCGAATTAACCCTACCTCGAGAAGTAGCTGTCGTACTGGAGGTCTGCACTCAGTGCTTTTCTAGTTTATTGTATATATTAAGAGGGATTCCTTTACAATTTGATGGATTTCATACGTAAGCACACACACGCGCACACACACACACACGCACATATATATATATATATATATATACATATATATATGTGTGTGTGTGTGTATACTATATATATATATATATGTGTGTGTGTGTATACTATATATATATATATATATATATCCGAAGTCATCAATTCTTATGTCTTTTATTCATTATCGTATTTCCTTTCCTCGCTGGGCTATTTTTCCCTGTTGAGCCATTGGGCTTACATCATCTTTTTTTCCAACTAGGGCTGTAGCTTAGCTAGTAATAATAATGATAATAATAATAATAGAGGGAGAGATCTGAAAAGATGTCTTATGGAAGAGATAATGAAAAGTGTGATAGATGATTGACGTTGCTCGTACACCATGAGCAGTAATAAATCGACGAACCTTTTATTATAGTAATATGTAAAGTATTCAGAGAAAATGAAGTATGATACTATGTGCGTATTACTGACCATTGTTTGAAGTATGAATGTTTAAAGTAAATAAATATAATATTTGCGATTAAATCAAGTTATTAATTATTTGTACTGGTGTGATAAATATAGGGCACTTCTATATAAGAAAAAAAATGTCCAAGAAGAATGGAACAAAACTATATTAGAAATAAGCACTAACACTAGTTGTAGGATTCGTACACTGGCAGTCAGGATTCTGAAGTTTTTCCTCCAAAGGGATCCTGAAAGGAACACACACACACACACACCAGTATTCTCCGTTACAGCTTTTGTAAACAAGTGATATGAAAGGTTTCAAAAGACTAAGGATAATAGTGGCATGCGAGAGAGCCCCTTCTACAAGATTTATTGTTAGTTGTTGTTGTTGTTGTTTTTGGTGTGTTGTTTACCTTTCCAGGGCACTATGCACAGTGTGTGTGTTACATTTACTGTTTTTTTATTATAATATATATTTATTTTGGTACCTTTAACCTATATACGGGTTTGTAACCATGCCTGGCTGAGTTAAGGTTGAAATATCTGTGTGTTATATATGTAGCGCGTTCGAATTAGGTTTTGATGTGTATATATATATATATATATATGTATATATAATATATATACATATATATATATATATATATATATTTATATTAATATATATTGTCTATATATGTGTATATATACCTATATATATGTATATATATATATATATATATGTGTGTGTGTGCGTATGTATATATATGAATATGTTCATGTATATATATTATATGTATTGTATATATATATATATATATATATTTATATATATATGTATTTACAGTATATATATACATATATATATATATATATATATACATACATATATATGGTTGCATTTATGTCTGTATAAAATACATACTATATACAAATACCAGAATGAGAACCAATTAATTGATAATTGTCTAAAAAAATCATTACAGTTACTCTCAATAATTCTCTCTTTCTACGCCCTGTTAGTCTGGTTCACAACGAACATCCAGAATCTATTCTGGAGGTAACTTGAGAAACTATGCTCTGAAATATTAAAACCCTCTTGTGTCGTTTATCGTAGACTGCTTCAATGGGTTTTAATTATAGAGAAGCTTCGCCAGTGCCTCGCTTGTAGAATCTTCATGTAATGTTTGATGTTGATTGATTGGTTGATAGATTTGAGGTTTTCTGGCATCCTGATTTGCGAGTTGAATGCTTCAGAGGGATAGAACTCAATGATGCAGATTTTTTTCTCTCTCTCTCTCTCTCTCTCCTCTCTCTCTCTCTCTCTCTCTCTCTCTCTCTCTTTTTATTTTTTGACAACGTATGCATTGCTTAACATAGCTCACTCTCTCTCTCTGTTTTTATTTTTTTGACAACGTATACATTGCTTAATACAGCTCTCTCTCTCTCTCTCTCTCTCTCTCTCTCTCTCTGTTTTTATTTTGACAACATATGCATTGCTTAAAACAGCTCTCTCTCTCTCTCTCTCTCTCTCTCTCTCTCTCTCTCTCTTTTTGACAACGTATGCATTGCTTAATATAGCTCTCTCTCTCTCTCACTGTTTTTATTTTTTGACAACGTATGCATTGCTTAATACAGCTCTCTCTCTCTCTCTCTCTCTCTCTCTCTCTCTCTCTCTCTCTGTTTTTATTATTTTGACAACATATGCATTGCTTAAAACAGCTCTCTCTCTCTCTCTCTCTCTCTCTCTCTCTCTCTGTTTTTATTATTTTGACAACATATGCATTGCTTAAAACAGCTCTCTCTCTCTCTCTCTCTCTCTCTCTCTCTCTGTTTTTATTATTTTGACAACATATGCATTGCTTAAAACAGCTCTCTCTCTCTCTCTCTCTCTCTCTCTCTCTCTCTCTCTCTCTCTTTTTGACAACGTATGCATTGCTTAATATAGCTCTCTCTCTCTCACTGTTTTTATTTTTTGACAACGTATGCATTGCTTAATACAGCTCTCTCTCTCTCTCTCTCTCTCTCTCTCTCTCTCTCTCTCTCTGTTTTTATTATTTTGACAACATATGCATTGCTTAAAACAGCTCGCTCTCACTCTCTCTCTCTCTCTCTCTCTCTCTGTTTTTATTATTTTGACAACATATGCATTGCTTAAAACAGATCTCTCTCTCTCTCTCTCTCTCTCTCTCTCTCTCTCTGTTTTTATTAATTTGACAATATATGCATTGCTTAAAACAGCTCTCTCTCTCTCTCTCTCTCTCTCTCTCTCTCTCTCTCTGTTTTATTATTTTGACAACATATGCATTGCTTAAAACAGCTCTCTCTCTCTCTCTCTCTCTCTCTCTCTCTCTCTCTCTCTCGTATCGTATCATTGCCTGCAAGAGGTGTAGTGTTGAAGCCATGTGGTTTTCTCTTGCCGTCTCAGCATAACAGTCTCTAGTTTCCTGAAATACATCTCGGGAAGTTAGCCTTTGTACAATCAATGATCGGAATGATTGCGTTTTTACGTGTATGCTATGCTGATATTGGGGAATGAGTACACACTTTCTTATATGTATATGTATATATATATGCTTATACATATGTATATATATATATATATATATATATTCATATATATATATATATATATATATGCATGCATGCCTATGCAATATGTAGTGAATGGTATATATCTTTAAAAAAGTTCTGCAATGTTATACCTCTTCTTTACGAAGTTAAGTAAATTTTTGGCCGGTTCATAATGACATAAATAGTTATTGTGTCCGCAAATATAATATTTTCATTCCTATCTATTTATGTGAAAAATCTTCTATATATGTTTACGATGCCATCGAACAGCTGTGTTAATGTACAACTGGCTTTATTAATTCCGGTACACTGACGTCTCCTTTGCTTTCCGTGAAGTGTACCGGAATTAATGAAGCCGACTGTACCTGCAATATAAGTGTAACTGTATGTGAAGTGTACGGGAATTAGTGAAGCCAACTGTACCTGCAATATAAGTGTAACTATGTGAAGTGTACGGGAATTAATGAAGCCGACTGTACCTGCGATATAAGCGTAACTGTATGTGAAGTGTCCGGGAATGAATGAAGCCAGCTGTACCGGCAATATAAGTGTAACTGTATGTGAAGTGTCCAGGAATTAATGAAGCCAACTGTACCGGCAATATAAGTGTAACTGTATGTGAAGTGTCCGGGAATTAATGAAGCCGACTGTACCGGCAATAGAAGCGTAACTGCGTGTGAAGTGTCCGGGAATTAATGAAGCCGACTGTACCGGCAATAGAAGCGTAACTGCGTGTGAAGTGTCCGGGAATTAATGAAGCCGACTGTACCGGCAATAGAAGCGTAACTGCGTGTGAAGTGTCCGGGAATTAATGAAGCCGACTGTACCGGCAATAGAAGCGTAACTGCGTGTGAAGTGTCCGGGAATTAATGAAGCCGACTGTACCGGCAATAGAAGCGTAACTGCGTGTGAAGTGTACGGGAATTAATGCCTGCAATATAAGCGTAACTGTATGTGAAGTGTCCGGGAATGAATGAAGCCAACTGTACCTGCAATATAAGCGTAACTGTATGTGAAGTGTCCGGGAATGAATGGAGCCGACTGTACCGGCAATATAAGCGTAACTGTATGTGAAGTGTCCGGGAATGAATGGAGCCGACTGTACCGGCAATATAAGCGTAACTGTATGTGAAGTGTCCGGGAATGAATGGAGCCGACTGTACCGGCAATATAAGCGTAACTGTATGTGAAGTGTCCGGGAATGAATGGAGCCGACTGTACCGGCAATATAAGCGTAACTGTATGTGAAGTGTCCGGGAATGAATGGAGCCGACTGTACCGGCAATATAAGCGTAACTGTATGTGAAGTGTCCGGGAATGAATGGAGCCGACTGTACCGGCAATATAAGCGTAACTGTATGTGAAGTGTCCGGGAATGAATGAAGCCGACTGTACCGGCAATATAAGCGTAACTGTATGTGAAGTGTCCGGGAATTAATGAAGCCAACTGTACCTGTAATATAAGTGTAACTGTATGCTGATGATGTACAGGTTTTGTATCTGCTGTTCAGTATCCAATTGCCGAATGTTAGCGCTTGTATAAGTATTCTGTGACCATTTCACCCCCCCCCCCCCATGGATGGTGGATTAGTGTATAATGAGAGAAATTGGACGTGAATACTTTAAATGAATTTAGTATCTGGTTAGGAAGCCGTATAAATTGCCTGGGGGGAAGCACAGTAACTACATAGCATTCTTAAATCCCACCTATCTTCCCCATACCTTCAATTTGTTTTAATTTCTCTTGTTTTGATTTTATTTCTTTTTATTATTATTATTATTATTATTATTATTATTATTATTGTTATTATTATTATAATTATTATTATTATAATTATTATTATTATTATTATTATTATTATTATTATTATTATTATTATTACTTGCTAAGCTACAAACCTAGTGGGAAAAGCAGGATGATATAAACCCAGGGGCTCCAATAGGGAAAATAGCCCAGTGGGGAAAAGAAACAAGGTAAAATCAAATATTTTAAAAACAGTAACATTAGAATAAATATTTCCTATATAAACTATAAAAACTTTTAAAAAAGCAAGAGGAAGATAAATAATATAGAATAGTGAGGCCGAGTGTACCCTCAAGCAAGAGAACTCAACCCCAAGACAGTGAAAGACCATAGTACAGAGGCTATGGCACTACCCAAGACTAGAGAACAATGGTTTGATTTTGGAGTGTCGTCCTAGAAGAGCTGCTTACCATAGCTAAAGAGTCTCTTTATGTTGTGTTTGATTCCTTTCAATACGATTTTACTTTGTCTTCTTCTCTGTTCGGCCAGAAGATATTGCAGAGAACTGATTAGATCAGCGTAATAGATATGTTGATTAAACTTTGTATTAATTTCTTTTCATTCATCTGGGCTGATCTTCCGTGTTTATATCCAGTTATGGTTTTATTTATTTATTTATTTTTACTTATTTATTTTATTTATTTTTTTTTTTTTGGTGGGGGGGGGGGGTGGTGGAACAGGATAACATTGACTCGCGTCTCGTTTTATAATTTTGTCGTTACTTATCAATTATCATGATTTTTTTTATTCGTTTTATTCTGTACTTCCACTTTTCCAACTCGAAGTGACAGCTTGACTTATGATAAAGGAAATGATATATGATTTTTTTTTTTTTTTTTTTTTGAACAGGATAACATTGACTCGCGTCTCGTTTTATAATTTGTCGTTACTTATCAATTATCATGATTTTTTTTATTCTTTTTATTCTGTACTTCCACTTTTTTCAACTTGAAGTGACAGCTTGACTCATGATAAAGGAAATGATATATGATTATAAAGCTTATATAAATAAAATTCAGATAATTTAGTCACCTTACATATTTAGATTTCATGTTTTGCTACTTTAAAATGAATAAATAATAAAATAAACGACGTAAATCATAAGTAGGTCATGAATTAAAGGAATCATTATTTACATTTCACATTATATATATATATATATTTTTTTTATTTTATTGCTGCAAGAAACTGTCGAAAGTAAATAGATGTCCAAAATGTATTTGAGAGTTAATTGCTGAACCACTATATGCAATTTTTTTTTAATGAGGTGCATATGCACCGACTCGCAGGGGCGCCTTTTTAGCTTGGAAAAGTTTCCTACTAGCTGATTGGTTTTACAAAATAATTCTAACCAATCAGGTAGTAGGACACTTTTCCGAGCTAAAAGGGCACCCCTGCTAGTCAATGCATACTTCTAACCTATCAGCTAGTAGGAAATTTTTCCGAGCTAAAAGGGCACCCCTGCGAGTCGTTGCATACTTCTAACCTATCAGCTAGTAGGAAATTTTTCCGAGCTAAAAGGACACCCCTGCGAGTCGTTGCATACTTCTAACCTATCAGCTAGTAGGAAATTTTTCCGAGCTAAAAGGGCACCCCTGCGAGTCGTTGCATACTTCTAACCTATCAGCTAGTAGGAAATTTTCCCGAGCTAAAAGGACACCCCTGCGAGTCGGTGCATAATTCTACCCAATCTGCTAGTGGGAAACTTTTCTGAGCTAAAAGGGCACCCCTGCGAGTCAGTGCAAATGTATCTTATTTTAAAGAAAATTAGTATAATTCCACTATGTGTAAGGTAGACGTGTTAATTAATCAATCAGGACTCATAATTGAATTACTGAGGAATATGGGTGGGATATATTCAAAAGGTCGTTGTGGTGGCCGATGTGGTAACGTCCCTGACTAGTGAACGCTAAACTTGAGTTCGAGTCCCGCTCAGACTCGTTAGTTCCTTTGGTAGCTGCAACCTTATCATCCTTGTGGGCTAAGGAGAGGGGTGGTTTGGGGGAGCTTATAGGTCTATCGGCTGAGTCATCAGTAGCCATTGCCTGGCCCTCCTTGGTCCTAGCTTGGGCGCTGATCGTATATATATTGTCAGTCTCTAGGGCATTGTCCTGCTCGATAGGACAATGTCACTTTCCCTTACCTCATCCATTCATAAGTGGCCTTTAACCCAGGACTCTTCTTGATTGAATTACTGATGAATATGGGTGGGAGGCTTTTAAAAGGCCGTAATGAATTAAGCAAAGTTATTCGAATTCTGTACGCATGAGGAAGTGTCAGTGGCTCTTGCCATCACGTGAGCAAATGAAAATGAAGTTGTCTTGATTAGAAGTTGGGAGAGAAAAATGAGTAAAAGGGGCCACAAGTTGCGTATGGAGGCGTGGCTCAAATTCGTCATCTTGCTGTAAAGAGGTTTGAATCAATACTCTCTCTCTCTCTCTCTCTCTCTCTCTCTCTCTCTCTCTCTCTCTCTCTCTCTTTCTGTGTGGAATTTTAGTTTCTCGGTAGCTTTCGTCTCTCTCTCTCTCTCTCTCTCTCTCTCTCTCTCTCTCTCTCTCTCTCTCTTTCTGTGTGGAATTTTAGTTTCTCGGTAGCTTTCGTCTCTCTCCCTCTTAGTTTCTCGATAGCCTTTCTCTCTCTCTCTCTCCTCTCTCTCTCTCTCTCTCTCTCTCTCTCTTTCTGTGTGGAATTTTAGTTTCTCGGTAGCTTTCGTCTCTCTCTCTCTCTCTCTCTCTCTCTCTCTCTCTCTCTTCTTTCTGTGTGGAATTTTAGTTTCTCGGTAGCTTTCGTCTCTCTCTCTCTCTCTCTCTCTCTCTCTCTCTCTCTCTCTCTCTCTCTCTCTCTCTCTCTTCTGTGTGGAATTTTAGTTTCTCGGTAGCTTTCGTCTCTCTCCCTCTTAGTTTCTCGATAGCCTTTCCCTCTCTCTCTCTCTCTCTCCTCTCTCTCTCTCCTCTCTCTCTCTCTCTCTCTCTCTCTCTCTCTCTCTCTCTCTCTCTCTCTCTCTAGCCTTCGTTTCGTGTTTATGTCGATATAAGGAAAACAGATCCTGAGAATAAATATTCATCCAAACTAAATGACTTTGGTGTAACGCCCTCGATGTTTCCTCTAGAGTCTAGAGTCTAGTTGCTGTGAAAAAATTCAAGCGATTGGAATGTAATTTCCTTTTTCAAAAGTTTGTTTATATTTAGGGAATTTACAGGCTAAAGAAAGGAAATTTGTTTATATTTTAGGGAAATTTACAGGCTAAAGAAAGGAAATGTGTATATTTTAGGGAAAGTTACAGGCTAAAGAAAGGAAATTTGTTTATATTTTAGGGAAAGTTACAGACTAAAAGAAAGGAAATGTGTTTATATTTAAGGGAAAGTTACAGGGTAAAGAAAGGAAATTTGTTTATATTTTAGGGAAAGTTACAGGGTAAAGAAAGGAAATTTGTTTATATTTTAGGGAAAGTTACTGGCTAAAGAAAGGAAATTTTTTTATATTTTAGGGAAATTTACAGGCTAAAGAAAGGAAATTTGTTTAATTTTAGGGAAAGTTACAGGCTAAAGAAATGAAATGTGTTTATATTTTAGGGAAAGTTACAAGCTAAAGAAAGGAATGTGTTTATATTTTAGGGAAAGTTACAGGCTAAAGAAATGAAATGTGTTTATATTTTAGGGAAATTTACAGGCTAAAGAAATGAAATGTGTTTATATTTTAGGGAAAGTTACAGGCTAAAGAAATGAAATGTGTTTATATTTTAGGGAAATTTACAGGCTAAAGAAAAGAAATGTGTTCGTATTTTAGGGAAATTTACAGGCTAGAGAAAAGAAATGTGTTCGTATTTTAGGGAAATTTACAGGCTAGAGAAAAGAAATGTGTTCGTATTTTAGGGAAATTTACAGGCTAGAGAAAAGAAATATGTTCGTATTTTAGGGAAATTTACAGGCTAGAGAAAAGAAATGTGTTCGTATTTTAGGGAAATTTACAGGCTAGAGAAAAGAAATGTGTTCGTATTTTAGGGAAATTTACAGGCTAGAGAAAAGAAATGTGTTCGTATTTTAGGGAAATTTACAGGCTAGAGAAATGAAATGTGTTTATATTTTATGGAAATTTACAGGCTAAAGAAAGGAAAAAGATGCGGATGCAAGAAAGGTCTGTTACCCAAGACTGATTTTCATTTCTATCTAGTATTTAATTCTTTCCACGAATGAATGTCTGTTTAAAGGAATTAAATCTACCTTGAAAGTAGAATGTTAGTATTTTGTAGAATTCCTTGTTAATTTTTTAAACTGAACTGGTATTATTATTATTATTATTATTATTATTATTATTATTATTACAAGTTATGCCATAACCCTAGTGGGAAAAGCAAGATGCTATAATCCCAAGGGCCCCAACAAGGAAAATATAGCCCAATGAGGAAAGGAGGCAAGGTATTAAACTACAAAAGAAGTAGTAAGCCATAAAAATAAAAATATTTTAAGAACAGTAACAATATCAAGTTAGATTTTTCATATGTAAACTATAAAGAATTTAATATATCATATGCTCCCAAGTATTCTACCACTGACTACATTATATTATAATGATGATAAGGATGTATAATGAGGTTGATAGCACAGTATGTTCTCTCAAGAATGCTTTAGTGCGATAAGGGAGTGTTGCAATGCGGTAGACATCCATGGGTCACTTTTCTTTTTACAGAATTTCAGCTGTTCTTTCTTTCCTTTTCCTTTTTTTTTTCTCATTCATTTATTATTATTATTATTATTATTATTATTATTATTACTACTACTACTACTACTTGTTAAGCTACAACCCTAGCTGGAAAAGCAGGGTGCTATAAGCCCAAGGGCTTCAACAGGGTAAAATATCCCAGTGAGGAAGTATTATTATTATTATTATTATTATTATTACTTAGTAAGCTACAACCCTAGTTGCAAAAGCAGGATGATATAAGCCTAGGGGGTCCAACAGTGAAAAATATCCCAGTGAGGAATTATTATTATCATTATTACTACTACTACTTGGTAAGCTACAACCCTAGCAGGAAAAGCAGGATGTTATAAGCCCAAAGGCTTCAACAGGGTAAAATGTCCCAGTGAGGAAGTATTATTATTATTATTATTACTTGGTAAGCTACAGCCCTAGTTGCAAAAGCAGGATGATATAAGCTTAGGGGGTCCAACAGTGAAAAATATCCCAGTGAGGAATTATTGTTATTATTATTACTACTACTACTTGGTAAGCTACAACCCTAGCTGGAAAAGCAGGATGCTATAAGCCCAGAGGCTTCAACAGGGTAAAATATCCCAGTGAGGAAGTATTATTATTATTATTATTATTATTATTATTATTATTATTATTGTTGTTGTTATTACTTGCTAAGCTAAAATCCTAGTTGAAAAAGCAGGATGCTATAAACCCAAGGGCCCCAACAAGGAAAAATATCCCAGTGAGGAAAGGAAATAAGGAAAAACTACAAGAGAAGTTTAAGAACAATAATAATATTAAAATAAATCTTTCACATATAAACGATAAAAACTTGAAAATAACAAGAGGATAAAAACTTCAAAATATTATGGAATATCTGTTTTGATGTTACTGTTTTTGAAATGTGTTATTTTAATTGTTCATTGTTTCTTATATCGTTTATATATTTCCATATTTCCTTTCCTCGCTGAGCTATTTTTTCTTGTTGGAGCCCTTGGGCTTATAGAATTTTGATTTTCCAATTAGGGTTGTAGCTTAGCTAGTAATAATAATAATAATAATAATAATAATGTGGTGCTGAAGGATTTTATACTGCAAGATTTCTCTCTCTCTCTCTCTCTCTCTCTCTCTCTCTCTCTCTCTCTCTCTCTCTCTCTCTTACCTGAGGGATGGCGAGAGACCGAGTAGTTATACATCTGGTAATGCTGCTCAGTGTGACCTGAAAGATTTATATATATATATATATATATATATATATATATATATATATATATATATATATATCATCATCATCACCTTCTACGCCTATTGACGCAAAGGGCCTCAGTTAGATTTCGCCAGACGTCTCTATCTTAAGCTTTTAAATCAATACTTCTCCAATCATCCTCTCCTACTTCACGCTTCATAGTCCTCAGCCATGTAGGTCTGTGTCTTCCACCTCTCTTAGTGCCTTGTGGAGTTCAGTTGAAAGTTTGGTGAACTAATATATATATATATATGTATATATATATATATATATAGAGAGAGAGAGAGAGAGAGAGAGAGAGAGAGAGAGAGAGAGAGAGAGAGAGAGAGAGAGAGAGAGAGAGCTAGGCACTTGCTCTTTATTATATGAGGAAGATTACCATTTTAAATGGTAATAAATGTTGTTTGTAGTAATAGCCCTACTGAATACCATTTGCTGGCTTCTGTGTAAGACCGGCCGGCGTTGTCTGGTACTCTGACGTCTCTCCTTTTTTTAGAATTGGTCTCGCGTCTAGTCTAGCACAAGTTTTCTTTCGTTGTTTGCTGTTTCTCTTATTTGATTATTGTTATTATTATTATTATTATTATTAGCTAAACTACACTCTAGTTGGAAAAGCGAGATGCCATAAGCCCAAGGGCTCCAAGAGGGAAAAATAGCCCAGTGAGGAAAGGAAACAAGAAAAAATAAAATATTTTTAGAACAGCAACACCAACATAAATATTTCCTATATAAACTATAAAAACTTTAACAAAATAAGAGGAAGAGAAATAAGATAGAATAGTGTGCCCGAGTGTACCCTCAAGCAAGAGAACTCTAACCCAAGACAGTGGAAGACCATGGTACAGAGGCTCTGGCACTACCCAAGACTAGAGAACAATGGTTTGATTTTGGAGTGTCCTTCTTCTAGAAGAGCTGCTTCCCATAGCTGAAGAGTCTCTTCTACCCTGTATCATTCCTATTATAGTTGTCAGTTGCTTTTATCATTATTGGTGATAAACATTTCTCCCAGTGATTAAAATGTTAAACATTTTTCTCGTATATTTCATTGCTCAATGGTTCAACTGGGCTCCTCAAGGCACTAGAAGAGTTGGAAGACCCAGGCCTACATGGCTGAGGACTATGAAGCGTGAAGTATATGATGATGAATGGAGAAGTATTGGTTTAAAAGCTCAAGATAGAGTCGACTGGCGAAGTCTAACCGAGGCCCTTTGCGTCAATAGGCGTAGGGGACGGTAAAGATGATGATGATGATGAGACAATATACTATATAACAGCAATACGCGTATTTTATTGTATTTCAACAATTGATTCAACGTAGGAGATGATGAATGTAGAAGTATTTAATTAAAAGCTCAAGGTAGAGACGACTGGCGAAATCTAACCGAGGCCCTTTGCTTCAATAGGCGTAGGAGGAGATGATGGTGATGATTTCATTGGTGGGGTGTATCAAAAGTCAGCTTGTGACCCTGGAGGAATACTGTGAGAAATACTACTTATTAAATAAGTGATATTTCTCACTAAGAAATAACTTCCCAATTCGGATTTTTTTTTTCACTGGTCACCTCCGGCTTTTGAAATATACTTTTTTTTTTCGTCTTTGGGGTAGAGTTCTCTTGCTTGAGGGTACACTTGGGCACTCAATTTTATCCTATTTCTCTTTCCCTTTTTTTAATTATTTTATGATTTATATATGAAAGATTTATTTTGATATAGTTAATGTTCTTAGAATACTTTATTCTAATTGTTCATTACTTCTCATGTAGTTTATGTATGTCTTTATTTCGTTGCCTCACTTGGTTAATTTTCCCTGTTGGAGCCCTTGGGCGTATAGCATCATGCTTTTCCAACTAGGGTTGTAGCTTAGCTAATAATAATAGTAAGAATAATAGTAATAATAATAATTATTATTAGTATTAATAGTAATAATATTATTATTTTGAATTGTGATTCATTCAGAATATTACTCGGAATACACTCAGAATATTCCTCAGAATATACTCAGATTATACTCGTAATATACCCAAAATATACTCAAAATATTGCTCAGAATATACTAAGAATATGGGTAAATTTAGTCTCCGTTTTTGTGCTTTCAAAAAAAAGTTTAATATATGAAGTTATTCTTCTAACTGTAAGATAATAGTGACAACGTAAAATTTTATTTCAAGCATAGTAAATAGAGCTAAAGATATTATTCAGAACTGAAAATTAGAATATGAATGAATGACATCGAAATTCACAGTCCCGTTAAGTGATACCTTGGCAAGTAATAATAATAATAATGATAATAATAATAATAATAATAATAATAATAATATGGGGCATTATGATTGATTGTTGTTTAAATTTTCCGAACGAGATTATTTGGTCGTTAAAACATATTATTATTATTATTATTATTATTATTATTATTTGCTAAGCTACAACCCTAGTTGGAAAAGCAGGATGCTATAAGCCCAAGGGTTCCAACTGGGAAAATAGCCAGGTGAGGAAAGGAAACAAAGAAAAATAAGATATTTTAAGAACAGCAACAACATTAAAATAGATATTTCTTATATAAACTATAAAAAATTTAGAAAATAAGTGGAAGTGAAGTAAGATAGAATAGTGTGCCCGAGTGTAGCCTCAAGTAAGACAACTCTAACCCAAGACAGTGGAAGGCCATGGTACAGAGGTTATGGCACTACCCAAAACTAGAGAACAATGGCTTGATTTTGGAGTGTCCTCTTCCTAGAAGAGCTGCTTACCATAGCCAAAGAGTCTTTTATCCTTACCAAGAGGAAAGTAGCCATTGAACAATTACGGTGCAGTAGTTAACCTCTGGGCAAGAAGAATTGTTTGGTGATCTTAACGTTGTCAGGTGTATGAGAACAGAGGATAATATGTAAAGAGTCGGCCAGACTATTCGGTGTAAGTGTAGAGAAAGGGAAAATGAACCGTAACCAGAAAGAAGGATCCAATGTAGTACTGTCTAGCTCTGGCCAGTCAAAGGACCCGATAACTCTCTAGCTGTAGTATCTCAAAGGGCGATTTAATCAGTACGCTACACCACATACATTCCCTCACACGAACACACACACATACATCTATCTATCTATCTATCTATATATATATATATATATATATATATATATATATATATATATATGTATATGTGTGTGTGTGCATGTTAAAATATGTATCTATGTACGTATATCTTTTTGAAGGTTGACTTTAAATCCTTTTCATTACCATTTTATTTGAACATTTTGGTATTAGTTTGGAGTTCCCATTCATTTCCATCACACGCTGGGGCTAATCCTGCGCCAATCTATGCATCAGATTAAGAACACGAGATTCAACTGCATTTATTATCTTCATTGACATCCACTGACGAATTTTTAGTTCCATTTCTGGTAATTCTCTCTTCTTCTTTGTCTGAATCTTTTCCCACTTCTATGTGGGGTTGATGTTTCTGGCCAGCTTTCGCCATCTAGCATTAATCTTATTCTGATAATATTCACCGTCCATATTCATTTTGGCTAATGTTTCATGGCCGGATGCCTTTCCTGCCGCCAACCCTCCCCATTTACCTGGGCTTGGGACCGGCACCAAGTTGAGGCTGGCTTGCCCCCCCCCCCCCTCAGTGGCTGTTAATCCCCATTGCCGGATATATTCTCTTCCTAGGGTTGTGTTGGCCGATGTGGTAACGTCCCTGACTGCTGAACGCCACACTGGGGTTCGAATCCCTACAACCTCAATCTCCTTGTGATGTCAGGATGCCAGAGAACTTCGAATCAATCAATCAATCAATCAATGACTATCCTTGTGAGCTAAGGATGGTAAGGTTTTGGGGGGAAGCGTATAGGTCTATGTGCTGAGTCATCAGCAGCCATTGCTTGGCGCTCCTTGGTCCTAGCTTGGATAGAGAGGGGGCTTGGGCGTTGATCATATGTATATATGATCAGTCTCTTGGGCATTGTTCTGCTTGATAGGGCAGTTTCACTGTCCCTTGCCTCTGCCATTCATGAGTGGCCTTTAAACCACTCGTCTCCACCCAAGCTAGGACCAAGGAGGGCCAGGCAATGGCTGTTGATGTCTCAGCAGGTAGATATATGGACTCCCCAAATCCCCCATTATTAGCTCACAAGGACGGCGAGGTTGCAGCAACCACAGGAACTATCGAGTTTGAGTAGGAGCCAAACTCCAGTCTGGCAATCACCACATAAGGACGCTTCCACCAGGCCACCATAACCACTATGTTATTCGAATATTGATAAACCAATAAAAAGCCGTCTATAGTTAATTATTCTCATGAGAGTACATGAAATATAAGCAGATTTTAACACGTTTATATTTGCAATTGTAAATTGTTAGGATAATGCTGACTGTCTTGGCTACCGTGAGCAACTCTTGACTATTAGTACAGGTTTCTTGGCAGCTGACCAAGCAGGATGGGGCATGGCTGCTTACACATTCTCCTACTTTTATTTTGTCTTATGTAATTACCCACATTTATACTGTATAGTTGTTTTGATAACATTTCCGTCAGAGGTTGTGACAATAGTTCCATCTTGTTATTTAATTACCCACATTTATACTGTTTATACTGTATAGTTAATAACACATTTCTGTCAGAGGTTGTGGCAATAGTTCCATCTTGTTATTTAATTACCCACATTTATACTGTAAAGTTGATGACACATTTCTGTCAGAGGTGGTTGTGACAATAGTTCCATCTTGTTGTTTAATTACCCACATTTATACTGTTTATACTGTATAGTTATTTTAATAACATTTCTGCCAGGGGTTGTGACAATAGTTCCATCTTGTTATTTAATTACCCACATGTATACTGTTTATACTGTATAGTTGTTTTAATAACACATTAGTGATAGAGGCTGTGACAATAGTTTCTTATCATTTTAGATAACTATAGTTGCCGGTACAGTGATAAAACACGAGGAGTCATTAAACAGTTTTGATGATAACAGCTGATATGATTATACGTCATGGTGGTTGAATATCGTGGTTTCTGGAAGGCGTGAACATAGAGATGTCTTAACTCATGCGTTTCTGCTGGGAGGAGAGTTCGAATCTGATATGAATTCAATTGACTGATGTTTAAGTAAGGATGGAGTAAATGGTTTTGTCAAATTCGAAAGTTCGAATCCGATAAGAATTCAGTTGACTGATGTTTAAGTAAGGATGGAGTAAATGGTTTTGTCAAATTCGAGAGTTCGAATCCGATAAGAATTCAGTTGACTGATGTTTAAGTAAGGATGGAGTAAATGGTTTTGTCAAATTCGATCTTCATTTCATTATCTTATTTGTTATAAAGCCTTAAGTCATTATCTCTTCTATCGTTAATGAAATTAAAATAACGTTATAAAGTTTTAAGTCATTGTCTCTTCTATCGTTAATGAAATTGAAATAATGTTATAAAGCCTCAAGTCATTGTCTCTTCTATTAATAGTGAAATTGAAATAACGCTATAAAGCCTCAAGCCATTCTCTCTTCTATTAATAGTGAAATTGAAATAACGCTATAAAGCCTCAAGCCATTCTCCCTTCTATTAATAGTGAAATTGAAATAACGCTATAAAGCCTCAAGCCATTCTCTCTTCTATTAATAGTGAAATTGAAATAACGCTATAAAGCCTCAAGCCATTCTCTCTTCTATTAATAGTGAAATTGAAATAACGCTATAAAGCCTCAAGCCATTCTCTCTTCTATTAATAGTGAAATTGAAATAACGCTATAAAGCCTCAAGCCATTCTCTCTTCTATTAATAGTGAAATTGAAATAACGCTATAAAGCCTCAAGTCATTCTCTCTTCTATCGTTAATGAAATTGAAATATAAAATGATGTAAATTTCCCAGTTAAAAATAAAGTATTCGTTTTTAAATGTTCAATTCACTATTGAATAAGATTTACTAAATTTAGATAGTGAATAAAAATAGATAGGCCATGAGAAAAGATATCTGAGGAACAAATTTCCCTATTACAAGTAAAGTATTTGTTATTAAATATTTAATTCACCATTAAAAAAAATGATTGAATTTAGACAGTAAACACAAATAGAAAGGCCATGAGAAAAGATATGTGAAGACTAAAAAGCTGTCCTTAGAAGGCTGGCCATTTTGCGGGAGTGTGATCAACAGGTTATATCGGTATCCTGTCATCCCACCCACAAACCCACCCACCAACCCACCCATCTACTCGAGCTGCCCACTCAATGCCATCCACCATAACTGGCTCTCCCATCTTTGCCCACTTCATTCAGTCCTGCTGAAACCTCTTTCGTTAGTTGAAGCTTAAAGATTTAGCTTGTTGTTATTGATATGTTGTTGGTGTTCTTTGCCTTCGCCAAGGAGGTTATAAAATCGAGTTGTTTCATTTGTTTATTTATTTATTTATTTGTATATGTGTGTGTGTGTGTCTGTGGACAGGATTACGTCGAAACTATTCGACGGATTTTGACGAAATTCTCATCACAGATAGACCTTATGTTATGGACGCCCCTTTAAATTTTGGAGTCGACCCGGATTCTAGATCTAGATTTGCATTTATTATTATTATTGTTATTATTATTATTATTATTATTATTATTATTATTAGCTAAGCTACAACCCTAGTTGGAAAAGCAAGATGTTATAAGCCAAAGAGCTCCAACAGGGAAAAATAGCCCAGTAAGGAAAGGAAATAAGGAAATAAATAAACGATATGAGAAGTTATAAACAATTACAATAAGATGTTTTAAAAACATTAACAACATTAAAACATATTTCATATATAAACTATGAAAGAACTTATGTCAGCTTGTTCAACATAAAAACCTTTGCTGCATGTTTGAACTTTTGAAGTTCTACTAATTCAACTACCCGATTTTTTGCCATTTTAAAGATAACGTTAAAACAAACTAGCGGATTTTACGAAATTTCCACCACAGATAGAACTTACGTCATGGACGACCACATTGAATTTTAGAGATGATCCGATTCCAGATCTGGATTTGCATTTTTCACCATTTTTAAGATGCCAAAACAAATTGACAAATTGTATTTTCACCAAATTATAACAATGGACAGATATTATGCATGGAAAGAAACCCTGAAATTTTGGAGGTGATACGGATCAAAATCACTATTCTGGACCAACATTGCACTTTTCACCATCTACTGTACAATCAGCATATGAAAAGTGGGAGGCAATGTCCGTAGACTTTAGTTAAATATTGGCAATATGCATAGGCATAAGTCTGAAATTTCTGATGGCTCTTGTGTTATTACTATTATTGTTACTCCTAAAAGGTAGTGGTTCCTGGTTATATCAATTATCCGGGTATTAGCAAGACTTATTGGTTTGATTGATTGATTGATTTGAGGTTTTCTGGAACTTATTGGAAGGAAGCTGTTAGTCCCATGCTGTTCTCTGCCCTGAGTTTGATTCACCACAGTCTACTCACTATTAGATACATAATCCACTGTTTAAATCGACTGAAACGCAGTATGATTTAATTTGTTTATATTCTAACCCTGAATATTTATTGGTCTTTTGATTATTACTCCTTTCTAAACAGTTCACCCTAAAAGACTTATCATAAAATTTTTTAAACTTAAATACCAGTTTTTTCAACATTTTTTTCTTTTGCAATTTGAATATATTCTTGGTATTGCTGTTAAAAGACAATTTGTCATGTTTCTTACTTTACGTGATAGGTACTCTCTCTCTCTCTCTCTCTCTCTCTCTCTCTCTCTCTCTCTCTCTCTCTCTCTCTCTCTCTCTCTCTATATATATATATATATATGTATATATATATATATATATATATATATATATATATATATATATATGCATGCTACTTACACGTTCAAAATATATAGTCGTAGATAGTCACTTCAAATATTACTTATGTCATCAACACGGCTACGTGCTTTTCTTTAACACGAAAGAAACACGTTATTATTATTATTATTATTATTATTATTATTACAAGCTAAGCCACAACCTTGGTTGGAAAAGCAGGATGCTGTAAGCCCAAGTGCTCCAACGGGGAAAAATAGCCCAGGGAGGAAAGGAAGCCAAGAGAGGTTATGAACAATCGAAATATATTTGAAATCTGTAACAACATTAAATTAGATCTTTCATATACAAACTATAAAAACTAAAATAAGTAAAACTAGCAGAAATAAGATAGTTCAGTAGTTCACACTGATGTTTTAATTACATATTGTTCCAACACAAATACTTACCGAGAACTACTTTCTTAGGAGTTACCTGTAATCTCCTCCCTATACAGGTAACTCCTAAGAAAGTAGTTCTCGGTAAGTATGTTAGGAAAAATAAAAATTACTTAAAATTTTTGATTTATTTTAAACTGGATTGATAGAACAACATGAAAGGTATTTCAATATATATAATGCAAATAAGCTTAAGGTTTGTGGGTCAATTTTCCTCATTCGATCCATACCGGTTTTCTTGATATTACGTAAGATTTAACTTCGCTTGATGACCTTTGTTTTGTGGGTGATTTGTAGTTTTGATTGTTTTGACATTTAACTGTTATTTAGGTGATTTTGTCGGTTGATTATATTCCCTTTTCTCTTTGATGTAATTTATTCTTGTCTTTGGTTAGTAAAGTTAGGATTATCTCCGCCAACGAAGTTAGGAAGTTATGTTTTCGCCCCTGTTTGTGTGTTTGCTTATTTATTATTATTATTATTATTATTACTTGCTAAGCTACAACCCTAATTGGAAAAGCAGGATGATATAAGCCCGGGGGCTCCAACAGGGAAAATAGCCTAGCGAGGAAAGGAAACAGGGAAACAAATATTTTAGGAACAGTAACATTGAAATAAATATTTCCTATATTGTATATTTCTGTGTATGTTTGTTTTTGAACAGCTTCCTGACCACAATTCCACAATTTTAATCGTGTAATGAAACTTACAGGGATTATCTTTTATGTAAAAAGTTGGAAATGATTAAATTTTGGAAGGTCAAGGAGACTTCAAAATTGGTTCCTATTTGAGTTTAGGATTTTTTTTTTATTTGCCTTCTAGCACCATTGACCATACTGTAGATGGCATGTCGCCTCTTTATAATATCAACTAATTTATCTACTGAAATCCGGTAAAATCTGGCTTAAGGTCTCCACTTGCATTTTCCTTTAGCAGGTTTATAATATTGACTAATTTATCTACTGAAATCTGGTAAAATCTGGCCTAAGTTCTCGACTTGCATTTTTTATGAGAGCCTAAGTGTATGACGTTCTCCTTGGCCTTATTTAAAGGTGTTTTGACCTTTCGAGCGAATTAATGAATCTCAAATAAACATCTCGAAAGCACAAACCCTCACCAATAAGAGAATATCCTTCTGCACTAGGGCTTGAAGGACCCCGGTGACGTCATCGCCATGGATTAATTTCCATCTTTTGAATTGGCAACAAGGACATTTCTGGCAAAGGAGGCCCTTTGGATATTTTTACCTCCGGCAACGAAGTTGGAAGGAGGTTATGTTTTACCCCCTGTTTGTGTGTGTGTTTGTTTGTGAACAGCTTCCTGGGCACAATTGATACCGTAGAGTAATGCTGGATTTTTTTAATTCTTTGTAACATATGAAAGTTCTAATTTGATATTGTTGCTGTTCTTAAAATATTTTATTTTGATTGTTTATTGCTTCTTTTGTAGTTTGTTTATTTCCCTTTTTCCTTTCCTCACTGGGCTATTTTTTTTCCCTGTTGGAGCCCTTAGGCTTATAGCATCTTGCTTTTCCAACTAGTGTTATAAATTAGCTAGTAATAATAATAATAATAATAATGATAATAATAATACGCATTTCACTTTGAAGATTAATTGATAAACTTCTCTCTTTGATGGTTAATTGGTGGTCCTTTGACTTTGATGGTAAATTAGCTATTATGACAATTTTCGAGTGGTAATCGTGTGCTATTTTGATATTTATTTTACTTTAAAGGGGATTTATATTCCTTATTTGTAGAAAAAACCCTCAGAAGGATAATAGGAGTTAAATTGCAGGACAGTATTAGAAATGAAACTATAAGAGAGATTACTCGAGTGATATATATTGATGAGATCATGGTGAGGGGTAGATGGGGATGGTTTGGGTATGCTCTTCGCACTCCCCTAAGAGAGTTTTGTTCACCAAACGTTCTGTTGGGGTTCACAAGGCACTAGAAGAGTTGGGAGACCTAGGCCTACATGGCTGAGGACTATGAAGCTTGAAGTAGATGATGATGAATGGAGAAGTATTGATTTAAAAGCTCAAAATAGATATGACTGGCGAAATCTAACCGAGGTCCTTTGCCTCAGTAGGCGTAGGAGGAGAGGATGATGATGATTTTGATGCAACCTTGTCATTTTTCGGATGGCTTTTTAAGTCGGATGTTAAATGCCTATAGAAAACATTACATAACGGCCTTGGTTTTACTGTAAAGTAGAAGCTAAATAAAACATAGCGTGAGCGACCTTGCCTTTCTTTAAAGGAAAGCCAAAATAATGATAGATAACATTAATAATTTTATTGACTATAGAGAATAAAGTTAGTTTTTTTTTATTTATATAAACTACTGTAAGTTAGTAGTAGTAGTAGTGGGGTTCTCTTGCTTGAGAGTACACTTATACGCACTTTTCTGTCTTAGTTCTCTTCCTCTTGTTATTTTAAGTGTTTATAATTCATATATGAAAAATCTATTTTTAATGTTATTAATATTCTTAAAACAGTTTATATTGTTCATTACTTCTCTTGTAGTTTATTTATTTCCTTATTTCCTTTCCTCACTGGGATATTTTTCTCTGTTGGAGCCCTTGGGCTTATAGCATCCTGATTTTCCAACTAGGGTTGTTGCTTAGCTAGTAATAATAATAATAATGATAATAATAATTGTAGTAGTAGTAGTAGTAGTAGTAGTAGTAGTAGTAGTAGTAGTAATAACAACTCAAGTCGGAGAAGCATGATGCCACAAGCACAAGGACTCTAGCAGGGTAAGTAGCCATTGAAGAAAGAAAATGAGATAATAAATCAACTATATATTGTCCGTATTATTTGATTTCATAGCCAACTTTTGTTTAAGCAGAATAATTGAATTAGCCAATTTAGAAGAGTTCTCTAATTTATTATTCTAAATATTCACACGAGGTTTTATCGAATTGTGCAAGCAATTTGACGCCCAAATCACTTGATATTTTGTGGAAAAATTTTTAATTTTTGAAGAAAGTTATAAAATTATGAATAATTTCTCAAAATATTTAGCTCAGTTGGTGATCTGTATTTTGTTATTAATTCAGTACAATTTTGACCATGAGCCAAAAGCTATTAGTCTTTGTTTTGCTATCAATCAGAGTCGAATTTAATTTGCTTTTATTATTATTATTATTATTATTATTATTATTATTATTATTATTATTATTATTATTATTATTACTTCCTAAGCTACAACCCTAGTTGGAAAAAGAGGATGATATTAGCGCAAATAATCTTTTAATCCTGATAGTTAATTGGAAATTCCAGATACCCTTGCTATTCTGTCTTTCGTTTGTTGGCCGATGTGGTAACGTCCCCGACTGGTGAACGCCAGACTGAGATTCGAGTCCCGTTCAAACACGTTAGTGCCTTTGGTCGCTGCAACTTCACCATTCTTGTGAGCTAAGGATGTGGGTTTCGGGGCGCTTATAGGTCTATCTGCTAAGTCATGAGCAGCCATTGCCTGGCCATCCTTGGTCAGTCTCTAGGGCATTGTCCTGCTTGATAGGGCAGTGTCACAGTCCCTTACCTCTGCCATTAACGAGGGTCCTTTAAACGTCCATCCCGTTAGGGATCTAGTGACGTATATTTTTTTTTTATAGAAGCAAGATCACCTTGACAACTGTGTGAAATGCATTCAACTCTCACTTTCTTGTCTGGTGTTGGGGCATGGGGGGAAAAAGCTGACTGTCTAGTTGAAAGCATCTAAAGGGCAGCTTGGGATACATTAGTCTAGCTTAACTGGTCAGTTTCCAGGTTTTTTTTTTTTTTTTTTTTTTTGTATCTCTGCCAACGAGGTTGGAAGGAGGTTGTGTTTTACCCCCTGTTTTTGTTTGTGAACAGTTTCCAGGTTTTTTTTGTATCTCTGCCAACGAGGTAGGAAGGAGGTTATGTTTTACCCCCTGTTTGTGTTTTTGTTTGAGAACAGTTTCCAGGTTTTTCTGTATCTCTGCCAACGAGGTTGGAAGGAGGTTATGTATTACCCCCTGTTTGTGTTTTTGTTTGAGAACAGTTTCCAGGTTTTTCTGTATCTCTGCCAACGAGGTTGGAAGGAGGTTATGTATTACCCCCTGTTTGTGTTTTTGTTTGAGAACAGTTTCCAGGTTTTTCTGTATCTCTGCCAACGAGGTAGGAAGGAGGTTATGTTTTACCCCCTCTTTGTGTTTTTGTTTGTGAACAGTTTCCAGGTTTTTTTGTATCTGCCAACGAGGTTGGAAGGAGGTTATGTATTACCCCCTGTTTGTGTTTGTGAACAGTTTCCAGGTTTTTTTTTGTATCTCTGCCAACGAGGTAGGAAGGAGGTTATGTTTTACCCCCTGTTTATGTTTTTGTTTGAGAACAGCTTCCAGGTTTTTTTGTATCTCTGCCAACGAGGTTGGAAGGAGGTTATGTTTTACCCCCTGTTTGTGTTTTTGTTTGTGAACAGTTTCCAGGTTTTTTTGTATCTCTGCCAACAAGGTTGGAAGGAGGTTATGTTTTACCCCCTGTTTGTGTTTTTGTTTGTGAACAGTTTCCAGGTTTTTTTGTATCTCTGCCAACAAGGTTGGAAGGAGGTTATGTTTTACCCCCTGTTTATGTTTTTGTTTGAGAACAGTTTCCAGGTTTTTTTGTATCTCTGCCAACGAGGTTGGAAGGAGGTTATGTTTTACCCCCTGTTTGTGTTTTTGTTTGTGAACAGTTTCCAGGTTTTTTTGTATCTCTGCCAACAAGGTTGGAAGGAGGTTATGTTTTACCCCCTGTTTGTGTTTTTGTTTGTGAACAGTTTCCAGGTTTTTTTGTATCTCTGCCAACAAGGTTGGAAGGAGGTTATGTTTTACCCCCTGTTTATGTTTTTGTTTGAGAACAGTTTCCAGGTTTTTTTGTATCTCTGCCAACGAGGTTGGAAGGAGGTTATGTTTTACCCCCTGTTTGTGTTTTTGTTTGTGAACAGTTTCCAGGTTTTTTTGTATCTCTGCCAACAAGGTTGGAAGGAGGTTATGTTTTACCCCCTGTTTGTGTGTTTGTTTGCGAACAGCTTCCTGGCCACAATTTTAATCGTAATGAAGCTTGCAGTAATTAACTGTTATGTAAAAAGCTGGAAATTATTTAATTTTTTGGAAAAGCAGGATGTTATAAGCTAAAGGACCCCAATAGGGGAAAAATAGGCCAGTGAGGAAAGGAAATAAAAAAAAAAACAATAATATATTAGAATATATTTTATGAGTAAATATAAGGATATTACAGCACGGACCTTGTTGCGTTGATGATTATTTTACTTGCTCTAGTGTCCCATTTACAAATGTTTTTTTTTTTAATCAGTACAATAAAACTAGAAAATTTGAGACGGGTGTTTATAGCAGTATAATTGTCATTTTGTTTATGTTTTTTTTTTCTGATGGATTTGTTTGTTCAGTCTTTTTTTTATTTATTTTTTTTTTTGTTGAAAATCTGAAAGATGTGCGTAATTTATTACCATTTGGACATGCTTGTGCAAAAATATTTTTAAACACAATATATATATATATATATATATATATATATATATATATATATATATATATATATATACATACATTATATATATACATATATATATATATACATATATATATATATACATTATATATATATATATATATATATATATATATATATATATATATATATATATTAAATGTATGTATTTATATTATATTAAGTATATATTTATATATATATATATATATATATATATATTAAATGTATGTATTTATATTATATTAAGTATATATTTATATATATATATATATATATATATATATATATATATATATATATATACATATATATATATGTATTTATATTATATTAAGTATATATATATACATATATATACATATATATATATATATATATATATATATATATATATATATATATATATATATATAGAATATATATACACGTTATATTGTGTGTATATATATGTGTATAGATAGATAGATAAATCAATCAATAGATGCACTATAAATGACTTCAATTGACTTGTTGATTCGAATAGCTACTTTTGATTGTTTCATTCGTGAACAATCGAAAGCCAATTAGGTTAAGGGCAAGGGTATATCGTTTATTCATTCAGTCATTCACTTATTCATTCATTCATGATTCATTCATATCGCTATTTTACGTAGTACTCATTTATTCAGTCCGCGCGTTCAGGAAGATCTCTTGTTATTCATTAATGTACGCGATCTGTCAAAAATTATGTCTAAATATTAAGGTACAACTGCACAAACATGCACCCCCCCTCTCACGTGGGTATGGCTACTCCCTCTCTCCCCTACTGAGGGACGGGGCATCCATCCCCCCCTCCTACCAGGGATGAGGGGAGGGGGCTCGCTGCAACATCGCTATCCCTGTGAGCTAAGGATGGGGGTTTTGGGGGGAGCCTATAGGTCAATCTGTTGAGTCATCAGCAGCCATTGCCTGGTCCTCCTTGGTTCTGGCTTGGGTGGCGAGTGGGCTTGGGCGTTGATCATATGTATATAGTATGGTCAGTCTCTAGGGCACTGTCCTGCTTGATAGGGCAATGACACTGTCCCTTGCCTCTGCCATTCAGAAGTGGGCTTTATATTTTTTTATATGACTCGTGCGGAGAGAGAGAGAGAGAGAGAGAGAGAGAGAGAGAGAGAGAGAGGGAGAGAGAGAGAGAGAGAGAGAGAGGGGGGGGGGTTTGTCATATGATATGAATGATAAGGTTACCAATCTTTGATTTGTCGTTTGTAGCCAATGAGATTATTATGGATAATGGAGATTTTTATGGATAATTGAGTTTATTATGGATAATTGAGATTATTATGGATATTATGGGTATTTATATCATCTGTACTCCCTGCCCCGCCCCCTCCCTGTGAGAGAGACCAACTAAGATATTAATGCATTGTAATTTGCTTGCAGAAATGGGAAGCATTGCATTGCTTGATTGAAAGGCAAATGTTTGCCCTGATTGGTGATAAGCAGAGAGAGAGAGAGAGAGAGAGACGGACGAAAGCTATCAGGAAACTAGAATTCCACACACACAGAGAGAGAGAGAGAGAGAGAGAGAGAGAGAGAGAGAGAGAGAGAGAGAGAGAGAGAGAGAGAGAGAGAGAGAGTTTTTAAGGTTTTATAGTTTATACAGTATATGGAAGATCTGATTTAATGTTAGTATTCTTGAAATATTTTATTTTGATTGTTTATTACTTATCTTGTAGTTTATTTATTTCCTTGTTTTCTATCCTATCTAGGCTATTTTTCCCTATTGGAGCCCTTGGGCTTATAGCACCTTGCTTTCCCAATTAGGGTTATATCTTTTCTTATGATAATAATATTACTAATAATAATAATAGTAATAATAATTATAATAACAATAATAATAATAATATTTATAGCTACGTGCACGATAGCTGTGATATCCACATAAATTCAGCACACACATTTTTGTTCTTAAATGTCTAACTTTTTTTTTTATGAGGCGAGAAGTCGTCCAACTGTATCATATGTTATGTTTTGCTTAAGCTCTTCTCGTCATGAATGTTCTTAGTCTTTCGGCTGATGCCAAGCTTTACGCTTCTTTTTATAATGGTGAGCTTCCTGTACGCCTACTCTGTATTATGGTGAGCTTTGTGTACACTTCTCTGTATTAGGGTGAGCTTCCTATACGCTTCTCTGTATAAGGGTGAGCTTTCTGTACACTTCTCTGTATTAGGGTGAGCTTCCTATACGCTTCTCTGTATAAGGGTGAGGTTCCTGTACATTTCTCTGTATAAGGGTGAGCTTGCTGCACAATTCTCTGTATAATGGTGAGCTTCCTGTACGCTTCTCTGTATAATGGTGAGCTTCCTGTACGCCTACTCTATTATGGTGAGCTTCCTGTACACCTCTCTGTAAAAGGGTGAGCTTCCTGTACACCTCTGTATAAGGGTGAGCTTCCTGTACAATTCTCTGTATAATGGTGAGCCTTCTTTACGCTTCTCTGTATAATGGTGAGCCTTCTTTACGCTTCTCTGTATAATGGTGAGCCTTCTTTACGCTTCTCTGTATAATAGTGAGCTTCCTGTACATTTCCCTGTATAAGGGTGAGCTTCCTGTACGCCTCTCTGTATAAGGGTGAGCTTCTTGTACACTTCTCTGTATAATGGTGAGCCTTCTTTACGGTTCTCTCTACAATAGTGAGCTTCCTGAATATTTCACGGTCAAGCAAAAAGTCGAGCAATAAGCTGCCGCGGTAGAGGTCTGCGCTCTACTGAGTACCCCTCCAGTTCAGACTTCATTTTGTAAGAATTAGATTTAGTTAAACTGTAAGTTTCATAATTTTGAATTGTTACGAACGGCTTTTGTTTATTGAGTTCGGCTTACCTGTGCATGTATTCGAATGCGTAATTCTCCTGATAGCTTATCAGATACATTAACAAGAGCTGATAGTGTTATCGGAGTGTAAGGGCCTCCTCATAGAACGTTTTAAATGGAGTGTATGAGTTGATTTTTCGGGAATCTGGATAATGAATTATTATGAATATATATATTATATATATATGTATATATATATATGTATATATATATATATATATATATATATATATATATATATATATATATATGTACAGTATATACACATAAGTGTATGTTAAGGTGCACTAGGTCAATTTATATATTTATATATATATATATATATATATATATATATATATATATATATATATATATATATATATATATATATATATGTGCGTATACATATATATATATATATGCATATATATGCGTATATATATTATATAGATATATGTATGTATATATATATATATATATATATATATATATATATATATATATATTTATATATGCATATATATGTATATATATTTATATATATACATATATATATATATATCCATATATATACATTCATATATATATATATATATATATATATATATATATATGTATATATATATTCATATATATATATATTTTTATATACATATATATCCATATATATACATATTTATATATATTTATATATATATATATATATATATATATATATATATATATATATATATATATATATATATATGATTGTGTGTGTTAGTGTGTACAATGTATGAAAAATTACTCAATTAGACCCCGTATCGAAAGAGTGGGAATTTTGTATTAATATCTACCACGTGTCTACTTGAAACCTCATCTTTATGTAGTTTTACGCCAGGCCTTTCGGACAGTCTCGTGAATTCTAGATGGTGTGAGCCAAGATCTCTTCGATTATTGATCTGTCGAATCTTGAGCCTGCTACTAATATTTATTTTAATATTGTTACTGTTCTTAAAATATTTTATTTGTGCCTTGTTTCCTTTCCTCACTGGGCTATTTTCCCTGTGGGAGCCCCTGGGCTTATAGCATCCTGCTTTTCCAATTAGGGCTGTAGCTTAGCAAGTAATAATATGAACTTTACATCAGATTACAGTATTATCATCAAACAGGAAAGTTGTACCTTACATATTTATACATATATATATATATATATATATATATATATATATATATATATATATATATATATATATATATATATATATATATATGTATATGTATATGCATACATACATACATACATACATACATACATACATACATACATTATATATTCTATTTCTATTTTATTCTTTTCATCTTAGTTGTGTTGTGCGTTCAAAGGTTTAAAGGTCGCTCATGAATGGCAGAGGTAAGGGACAGTGACATTGTCATAGCAAGAAGAACAATGCCCTAGAGACTGATCATATATACATATGATCAGCGCCCAAGCCCCATCTCCACCCAGGCTAAGACCTAGGAGGGCCAGTCAATGGCTGCTGATGACTCAGCAGATAGACCTATAGGCTTCCCCAAACCCCCAGCCTTAGTTCTCAAGGACGATAAGGTTGCAGCGACAAAAGGAACTAACGAGTTTGAGTTGGACTCTAATCCCAATCCGGTGATCAATAGTCAGGGACCTCAGGCCACCTCAACTATATATATATATATATATATATATATATATATATATATATATATATATATATATATATATATATATATATATATATATATATATATATATATATATATATTTATTTATTTAATTATGGTTGGAGGGAGGGATTGTATGAAAAATCTTCGATAACCAAGATAATCCTCTCTCTCTCTCTCTCTCTCTCTCTCTCTCTCTCTCTCTCTCTCTCTCTCTCTCTCTCTCTCTCTCTCTCTCTTAAAAAAAGTATCTTCTTATTGTTGGTCGGATTGAAAGAGTAGACGAACTCATCTGTTGTTCCATTGTGTTCGAAAAAAAGAAATCGAAGTCTGGATGAATTCTTGAGTGTTTGTGAGTTTGTTTTTTCTTTCCACTTTTGCTATGTTTATCAGGGAACAATTTACTTGAGGCAGAGTTATAAGGATTGGATCGGATTTGCTTTTGTTTAAGATAGGACTCCGAAATTTGAATGATTCCTAGTTTATTTAGTCGAAATTTGAATGATTGTTGTGATTTTTTTTTCATTCAGTGGTGAAGATTTTTGTAGGCCTTTACTTTTTTATTCCATTCAGTGGTAAAAGATTTGTATAGGCCTTTTGCTTCTTATTTCATTCAGTGGTAAAAGATTTGTATAGGCCTTTTGCTTCTTATTTCATTCAGTGGTAAAAGATTTGTATAGGCCTTTTGCTTTTTTATTTCATTCAGTGGTAAAAGATTTGTATAGGCCTTTTGCTTTTTATTTCATTCAGTGGTAAAAGATTTTTACAGGCCT
>NC_090736.1:6138226-6153226 GCF_036898095.1 Palaemon carinicauda | reverse complement strand
AGAGAGAGAGAGGGGTATAAAAATCTAAAGAGTTCAATATTGCGAAAAACTAATGTTTACCTGTGATAATTAAATAATTTTCACGATGGAGTTCAGCAAGGGGAGAGAGAGAGAGAGAGAGAGAGAGAGAGAGAGAGAGAGGGATATAAAAAATCTAAAGAGTTCACTATTGTGAACTACTAATGTTTACCTGTGATATTTAATTTTCACGATGGAGTTCAGCAAGGAGAGAGAGAGAGAGAGAGAGAGAGAGAGAGAGAGAGTCTTAAGATTTCACTATTGCGAACAACTAATGTTTACCTGTAATATTTAAATAATTTTCACGATGGAGTTCAGCAAGTGGAGAGAGAGAGAGAGAGAGAGAGAGAGAGAGAGAGAGGTATAAAAGTCTTAAGATTTCACTATTGCGAACAACTAATGTTTACCTGTAATATTTAAATAATTTTCACGATGGAGTTCAGCAAGGAGAGAGAGAGAGAGAGAGAGAGAGAGAGAGAGAGAGAGAGGTCTTAAGATTTCACTATTGCGAACAACTAATGTTTACCTGTAATATTTAAATAATTTTCACGATGGAGTTCAGCAAGTGGAGAGAGAGAGAGAGAGAGAGAGAGAGAGAGAGAGAGAGGAGAGGGAGAGGTATAAAAGTCTTAAGATTTCACTATTGCGAACAACTAATGTTTACCTGTAATATTTAAATAATTTTCACGATGGAGTTCAGCAAGGAGAGAGAGAGAGAGAGAGAGAGAGAGAGAGAGAGAGAGAGAGAGAAGCCTTATGATATCTCCATAACCAGGTGACTTACGTAAGATTCGTCATTTCTGGAACGAGTTTGAACCTTTCTTTCTTCGCTTTACTTTCCCTTCTCTTTGCTTGTGTTCTGCCTTAAGGCAAATTCTCTCTCTCTCTCTCTCTCTCTCTCTCTCTCTCTCTCTCTCTAATGTCATATAATGGAATATTTTCTTGGGACATTACAAGGTTTTATGTAAACTTATATGCATATAAGTAGATTTATTATTATTTGATTGACCGTTCGCGATAATTACAAAATAGTATATATATATATATATATATATATATACACACACATAAATGTTTGACAGTGATTGCTAGCGAAAGAAGTTGAATGAACGTCAGGATAATGAAGACAATGATATATGTACTTAGAATAGCATTACTAAACATACATATGTATTAAGCATGTGCAGCATCAGGTCACCCCAAGTGTGCAAATCGGTTTCCTTCTATAAATTATTATTATTATTATTATTATTATTATTATTATTATTATTATTATTATTATCATTAAATCCTAGTTGGAAAAGCACGATGCTATAAGCCCAGAGTCCCCAACAGGGAAAATAGCCCTGTGTAGAAATGAAACAATGAATATTTTAAGAACATTAACCATCATTAAAATGAATATTTCTTAAATGAACTAAAAAAAAGTTTAACAAAACAAGAGGAAGAGAAACAAGAAAGAATAGTGTGCCCGAGTTTATCCTCAAGTTGCTTAACTTAACTGCGTAACGAAGTATAATTGTATTAATACCAAGCCGGGATCCAGAGGAAACCAAACAAAGCAATACAAGGCACTAGGAGAGTTGAAAGACCCAGGTCTACACGGCTGAGGACTATGAAGCGCGAAGTGGAGATGATGAAAGGAGAGGTATTGAATTAAAAGCTCAAGATAGAGACGACTGGCGAAATCTATCCGAGGCTCTTTGCGTCAGTGTGTGTGACGAGATGATGATGATGATGAGAGAGAGAGAGAGAGAGAGAGAGAGAGAGAGAGAGAGGTGTTTATGAAAGCCTAAATTTTTATGTTCATTGCTGGGTAATCCAGTCTTCAATTAAATATAAATTTAACTTCAAATGTAGCATAATTGTTAGATGAAGAAAAAATAACTTTTTTTTTTACCACATTATTAAGCTGAATATACTTCGTTATACTTTCACAAGAAAAATTAAATTTGATTATTTTTTTTCTAATTGAGGATTTATTAGTGTCCTGAATTTAATCAGGTCTTGCACGCGTTTGAAGTAGAGGGCGTGTTTCGGAGAACTATCTATCTATCTATCTATCTATCTATCTATTTATCTATCTATCTATCTATGTACTCTACTTGGACTGTCAGTTGCCTCCCTCTGGTCCTGATTGTGTCAGTATATTATTTTGTCTCTCTGTAACAGTTATTTGGACGCTAGGGACTGGTACAACACATTAATATACGCTACCAGGGTCTGAGCGATGTCAGGCAGGGCAGCCGATCGGGATTACGGTCTACCCCAAAGCCAAATTAAAGTCCTTCAAAAAGAAGGCAACCGTGCTTATCCCCATACAAAAGGGGAAAAAAACATGTTAATAGGAGAAAAACACTTATTTGGATATCAATTTTATAAGAAAGTGTCAATCAGAATACTTTGGTTTATTTTGTTTAAAATGTCTATAAACTGAAAATAAATTATTTCCAAATTTGTGTGTATGAGAATAATGTTGAAAGGCCACTCATGAATGGCAGAGGCAAGGGATAGTGACACTGCCCTATCAAGCAGGACATTGCGCTAGAGACCCACAATATATATATATATATATATATATATATGATGAGCGCTCAAGCCATCCCCCCTCCACCCAAGCTAGGACCAAAGAGGGCTAGGCAGTGGCTGCTAATAACTCGGCAGATAGACCTATAGGCTCCCCCAAACTCCCCATCCTTAGATCACAAGGATGGTGAGGTTGCAGCGACTAAATGAAGTAACGAGTTTGAGCGGGATTCGAACCCCTGTCTGGCGATCACCTGTCAGGAACATTTCATAGCGTATTCGAAAGGTTCTTGTGAAGAGGTAACTGACTATGTAGAGCAAGGTATGTTTAGACCTTGAGGAAGAGAAATAACTCAGAATACTTATTAAAAAAAAATCTCTAATAAAGAGGTAAGGGTAGAAGGGACTACTTATGGTAAGTAGCTCTTCTAGGAGTAGGACACTCCAAAATCAAACCATCGTTCTCTGGTCTTTGATAGTGCCATAGCCTCTGTATCATAATCTTCCTCTGTCTTAGGTTAGAGTTCTCTTGCTTGAGGGTACACTCGGGTACACTTTTTATAGTTTATATATGCAATATTTATTTCAGTGTTGCTACTGTTTTTAAAATATTTCATTTCAATCGGTGATTACTTTTCTTGAAGTTTCCTTTCCTCGCTAGGCTTATTTTCGCTGTTGGAGCCCTCGGGCTTATAGCATTCTGCTTTTCCAACCAGGGTTGTAGCTTAGCAAATAATAATAATAATAACAACAACAACAACAACAATATACTGTACGGACAGGCCTCTTCAACTCTTAAATTTGGGGGAATGAATCATGTCATGCCTTATTTTAAAAGCTCCCTTAAAGATCCTCATAGCAGGAAATGAAGTAATGAAACCAGATATAATACATACACAGCTACCATTGCTCATGAAACTAGAGGGGCCCTCAGTAGAGGACAGACCTCCGGCGGGGTGGCTTATTTCCATAACTTTTGCTCGACCTTGAACTTAACCTTTGACCTTAACCTGTGTTAATTGGCGTGGATTTTCATACACTCAAATATGAACCAAGTTTGAAGTCTCTGTGACAGCGATGTTCAAACTTATGGCTGATTGCGTGAATTGGACAATTTTTGCTTGGCCGTGACCTTGACCTTTGACATTGACCTCCCAAAATTTAATATAATTTCCAGCTTTTTACATAACAGGTAATCCCTGCAATTTTCTCTACTCTGTGATTAAAATTGTGGTCAGGAAGCTGTTCACAAACAAACACGCACAAACAGGGGCGAAAACATAACCTCCTTCCAACTTCGTTGGGCGAGTAAAATGGACGAACTTAACAAAAGGTGGGAGAACAAGATTTTGTCTTGAGTTTCCTTTCCCGGACTATATTACCTTACTCTCCAGGGGATGAAGGGCCAAGATCACATTTCTCTCCTTAGTCCGTCACTTCTCTTCTCCTAGCTGTCACGAGTCCAAAAGTGTTTGTGTGTTAGGGGGGGGGGAACTAACTCAAAAAAGTATTGTATTTGAGGTGCATTGAAACTAACTCAGAACAGTATTGTATTTGAGGTGCATTGAAACTAACTCAAACAGTATTGAATTTGAGGTGCATTGAAACTAACTCAAAACAGTATTGTATTTGAGGTGCATTGAAACTAACTCAGAACAGTATTGTATTTGAGGTGCATTGAAACTAACTCAAAACAGTATTGTATTTGAGGTGCATTGAAACTAACTCAAAACAGTATTGTATTTGAGGTGTATTGAAACTAACTCAAGACAGTATTGTATTTGAGGTGCATTGAAACTAACTCAAAACAGCATTGTATTTAAGGTGCATTGAAACTAACTCGAAACAGTATTGTATTTGAGGTGCATTGAAATTAACTCAAAACAGTATTGTATTTGGGGTGCATTGAAACTAACTCAAAACAGTATTGTATTTAAGGTGCATTGAAACTAACTCGAAACAGTATTGTATTTGAGGTGCATTGAAACTAACTCAAAACAGTATTGTATTTGGGGTGCATTGAAACTAACTCAAAACAGTATTGTATTTGAGGTGTATTGAAACTATCTCAAAACAGTATTGCATTTGAGGTGCATTGAAACTAACCCAAAACAGTATTGTATTTGAGGTGCATTGAAACTAACCCAAAACAGTATTGTATTTGAGGTGCATTGAAACTAACTCAAAACAGTATTGTATTTGAGGTGCATTGAAACTAACTCAAAACAGTATTGTATTTGAGGTGCATTGAAACTAACTCAAAACAGCATTGTATTTAAGGTGCATTGAAACTAACTCGAAACAGTATTGTATTTGAGGTGCATTGAAACTAACTCAAAACAGTATTGTATTTGTGGTGCATTGAAACTAACTCATAACAGTTTTGTATTTGGGGTGCATTGAAACTAACTCAAGACAGTATTGTATTTGAGGTGCATTGAAACTAACTCAAGACAGTATTGTATTTGAGGTGCATTGAAACTAACTCAAAACAGTATTGTATTTGAGGTGCATTGAAACTAACTCAAAACAGTATAGTGTTTGAGGTGCATTGAAACTATCTCAAAACAGTATTGCATTTGAGGTGCATTGAAACTAGCTCAAAACAGTTTTGTATTTGGGGTGCATTGAAACTAACTCAAGACAGTATTGTATTTGAGGTGCATTGAAACTAACTCAAGACAGTATTGTATTTGAGGTGCATTGAAACTATCTCAAAACAGTATTGCATTTGAGGTGCATTGAAACTAACCCAAAACAGTATTGTATTTGAGGTGCATTGAAACTAACTCAAAACATTATTGTATTTGAGGTGCATTGAAACTAACTCAAAATAGTATTGTATTTGAGGTGCATCGAAACTAACTCAAAACAGTATAGTGTTTGAGGTGCATTGAAACTATCTCAAAACAGTATTGCATTTGAGGTGCATTGAAACTAACTCAAAACAGCATTAAATTTGAGGTGCATTGAAACTAACTCAAAACAGTATTGTATTTGAGGTGCATTGAAACTAACTCAAAACAGTATTGTATTTGAGGTGCATTGAAACTAACTCAAGACAGTATTGTATTTGAGGTGCATTGAAGCTAACTCAAAACAGCATTGTATTTAAGGTGCATTGAAACTAACTCGAAACAGTATTGTATTTGAGGTGTATTAAACTAACTCAAAACAGTATTGTATTTGAGGTGCACTGAAACTAACCCAAAACAGTATTGTATTTGAGGTGCATTGAAACTAACTCAAAACAGTATTGTATTTGAGGTGCATTGAAACTAACTCAAAACAGTATAGTGTTTGAGGTGCATTGAAACTAGCTCAAAACAGTTTTGTATTTGGGGTGCATTGAAACTAACTCAAAACATTATTGTATTTGAGGTGCATTGAAAATAACTCAAAACAGTATTGTATTTGAGGTGCATTGAAACTAACTCAAAATAGTATTGTATTTGAGGTGCATCGAAACTAACTCAAAACAGTATTAAATTTGAGGTGTATTAAACTAACTCAAACAGTTTTGCATTTTATGTGTATTAAACTAACTCAAAACATTATTGTACTTGAGGTGCATTGAAACTAACTCAAAACAGTATTGCATTTGAGGTGCGTTGAAACTAACTCAAAACAGTATTGCATTTGAGGTGCATTGAAACTAACTCAAAACAGTATTGTATTTGAGGTGCATTGAAACTAACTCAAAACAGTATTGTATTTGAGGTGCATTGAAACTAACTCAAACAGTATTGAATTAGAGGTGTATTAAACTAACTCAAAACAGTATTGTATTTGAGGTGCGTTGAAACTAACTCAAAACAGTATTGCATTTGAGGTGCATTGAAACTAACTCAAAACAGTATTGCATTTGAGGTGCATTGAAACTAACTCAAAACAGTATTGCATTTGAGGTGCATTGAAACTAACTCAAAACAGTATCGCATTTGAGGTGCATTGAAACTAACTCAAAACAGTATTGTATTTGAGGTGCATTGAAACTAACTCAAAACAGTATTGTATTTGAGGTGCATTGAAACTAACTCAAAACAGTATTGTATTTGAGGTGCATTGAAACTAACTCAAAACAGTATTGTATTTGAGGTGTATTAAACTAACTCAAAACAGTATTGTTTTTGAGGTGTATTAAACTAACTCAAAACAGTATTGTATTTGAGGTGCATTGAAACTACCTCCAACAGTATTGAATTTGAGGTGTATTAAACTAACTCAAAACAGTATTGTATTTTAGGTGCATTGAAACTAACTCAAAACAGTATTGTATTTGAGGTGTATTAAACTAACTCAAAACAGTATTGTATTTGAGGTGTATTAAACTAACTCAAACCAGTATTGTATTTGAGGTGCACTGAAACTAACTCCAACAGTATTGAATTTGAGGTGTATTAAACTAACTTAAAACAGTATTGTATTTGAGGTGCATTGAAACTAACTCAAAACAGTATTGTATTTGAGGTGTATTAATCTAACTCAAAACAGTATTGTATTTGAGGTGTATTAATCTAACTCAAAACAGTATTGTATTTGAGGTGCATTGAAACTAACTCCAACAGTATTGAATTTGAGGTGTATTAAACTAACTCAAAACAGTATTGTATTTGAGGTGCATTGAAACTAACTCCAACAGTATTGTATTTGAGGTGTATTAAACTAACTCAAAACAGTATTGTATTTGAGGTGCGCTGAAACTAACTCCAACTGTATTGTATTTGAGGTGTATTAAACTAACTCAAAACAGTATTGTATTTGAGGTGCATTGAAACTAACTCCAACAGTATTGTATTTGAGGTGTATTAAACTAACTCAAAACATTATTGTATTTGAGGTGCGCTGAAACTAACTCCAACAGTATTGTATTTGAGGTGTATTAAACTAACTCAAAACAGTATTGTATTTGAGGTGCGCTGAAACTAACTCCAACAGTATTGTATTTGAGGTGTATTAAACTAACTCAAAACAGTATTGTATTTGAGGTGCATTGAAACTAACTCCAACAGTATTGAATTTGAGGTGTATTAAACTAACTCAAAACAGTATTGTATTTGAGGTGCATTGAAACTAACTCCAACAGTATTGTATTTGAGGTGTATTAAACTAACTCAAAACAGTATTGTATTTGAGGTGCATTGAAACTAACTCCAACAGTATTGAATTTGAGGTGTATTAAACTAACTCAAAACAGTATTGTATTTTAGGTGCATTGAAACTAACTCCAACAGTACTGCAATTTGTCTTTGCCAATTATATCTTGCTCACTAGATTGGGTGTTTGAAAATATGAATGAGAATAATTATAAGAAATGAATGAATGAATGGAATCTGAAAAGAGTTATCGAGATAATTCCTTAAGTAGGCATTTGCACTGACTCGCAGGGGTGCCCTTTTAGCTCGGAAAAAATCCCTACTAGCTGATTGGCTGGGCAAAATAATTCTAACCAATCATCTCGTAGGAAACTCTTTCGAACTAAAAGGGCACTGCTGTCAGTGCAAATGCGCCTCATTATATGTGTATAGTTATGCAACGGCCTTCGTACCATGTAATATATAACCTTGGAACGCACTAAAGGGCTTCCCGGCTGAAATAGAGTAGACGTTGGAAGCAAGTAGCAGGTTAGGAATCGGCTAATTTATCATGTATTTAGAACAACGTGCATATTTATACTCCAGTCTTTAAATAAATGCCAGAATCGATGTAAAGGATTTTTTTTCATTAAAGGAACGATTTGGCTCGGCGCTATTCAGGAATCATCATCATCTCCTCCTACGCTTATTAACGCAAAGGGCCTCGGATAGATTTCGCCAGTCGTCTCTATCTTGAGCTTTTAATTCAATACTTCTCCATTCAATCATCTACTTCGCGCTTCATAGTCCTCAGCCATGTAGGCCTGAGTCTTCCAAATCTTCTAGTGCCTTGTGGAGGCCAGTTGAAAGTTTGGTGAATTAATCTCTCTTTTGGATAGTGCGAAGAGCAGGAATAGAAATTTAGGAATAGGAACATTAATTAGGGTCATTATCATTATGATCACTATGATTTCAATAATAAACCTTTCCCTCTAGTGGGGGTTGGCAGCATGAAAATAAATCCAATAGTTACTGCCCCCATCATCATACTCATTGTAATTATAATTACTATTGAATAATCCATCCAGGAAGAACAACACAGTCTCACTGGGAAAATGAAATTTTGGAGACAGTGAGACCTGAGAGCTTGCTTGAGAGTTTGCCTGGAGGGTTCATCATCCCCGATTAGAGACTCTTCTAACGTCTGCAAGCAAAGCAGACGATATCTCGTCCAAACAGAAGTCAACACAACAGGCACTGAACTAGGCCACACTCCTACCCATCCATACAGAGGAGGGGGACATGGCAACTTACATGGTTTCTCTCTCTCTCTCTCTCTCTCTCTCTCTCTCTCTCATAGCAGTGTTTGTTGTTGTTTTTTCCTTAATAGACAATAATTTTTTTAAATGATCTTTTTCTTATGACGAAACGATATGAAAATTATATAGACATATATTATATATATATATACATACATATATATATATATATTATATATATATATATATATAGAGGAGATTCATTAACAGCCGAAGTGGATCCTGTTAACGTCAGTTAAGAAATAACTTTGTATGACTGAGATTTGAACAGTTAATAATTAAATATCCCCCACCAATATGGTCTGGATTTGATCAGTCATTAATCAAATATCCCACCACCAATATGGTTTCGATACGATCAGTTGTTAATCAAATATCCCCCTCCAGTAAGGTCTGCATTTCATGTCAACTGAATCATACAAGAGTAACTGAATTCATCCCCCTCCCCCCAAAAAAATAACACTGACATGACTTTTCATCGTCTAAATATCCTAGTTCTGAGAAGTCCATTAAAACCAAAAACCTTTGCTCTCCTAGTTCTGAGAAGTCTGTTTAAACCACAAAATCTTTCCTCTCCCATTTCATAGACGTCCTTTAAAACCAAAAACTTTTGCTCTCTCATTTCTTAGACGTCCATTAAAACCAAATTCCTTTGCTCTCCTAGTTCTGAGAAGTCCATTAAAACCAAAAAACTTTGCTCTCTTATATCGTAGACGCCCATTAAAGAGAAAGACTTTGCTCTCCCATTTCGTAGACGTCCATTAAAACCAAAAACCTTTGCTCCCCCCCCATTTCAACACGGTCAGGTATAACATTCTCTGCCCTCACCCTGTAGCTTACCCAAGTCCTGTCGAGATTTCCAGTGCTTCGTCATTCATAATCGTGACCTTTAACCTATGAAATTGTCTCCCCTTACTGCATTTCATCATTTAAACGATCACTAATCAAGCGGTGGACATTTGTAAATTCTCTCTCTCTCTCTCTCCTCTCTCTCTCTCTCTCTCTCAATGGAGGATTGATTAGCTAAAAAGCATAATCTTATTGAAAGGCTGATATAATTGCTCTCTCTCTCTCTCTCTCTCTCTCTCTCTTAGTTGATCAAATATTAAAGATATTTCCTCCTGAGATGTTAGTGAATCTCTCTCTCTCTCTCTCTCTCTCTCTCTCTCTCTCTCAAATTAAAGGTAAAATGTATAAGTTTATTGAAGGACTATATGATGCCCTTCTCTCTCTCTCTCTCTCTCTCTCTCTCTCCTTCCTTAGGCCAAACCTTGTGCAACCGCTTTCCCTTTTCTCAATCCAGCCCATTAAAGACCCCTGATTCATGCAACAGTGAAGTAGACAAATGTCTCTTGCAATATTGCTTGCACAAAGCATAAACGGAGGTATTTCTTGCATTCGTGCATTGTGTGGGATTGCACAAGCATCTGTCGAAGTCAAGAATATAGTAGATTATTTTCTTATTCTTATTCACAAACGTTGACAAGGCATAAGTCAGAAGAGACTATTGACTTGCAAAGTAAAATTTCCACGGGGTAAAATGCCCATATGGGAACACTAAGAGAAAAGTTAGATAAGATGATAAATAAAATTAGGAAGGATACAGCAAGGTAGGTTATGTCCTTGGGGGTGATGTGATGTTATTAAATGTGCAGTTACGAATACAAATTAGATAACGATACCCTACATAAACAAACATACATAAATTCATAAGCACATTATGTAATAACCAGAATATATTTCTAGATGTAAGCATATATTCATATACTGACAGACGCAATGTTAGCGCATATTATGTAGATAAGATACGTGTGTATGCATTTATTTATGCATCTATGAAAGCACAAGGACCGCCACAAACGTGCCGACTTGTCCTCTTAATTCGTAATCTGTTATATGCCAGCGTGCGTGTGCCTTCATGTATGCATAAGATGCACACACGTCCATTTCCCACGAAAGAAGAAATGGATTATTATATTTCTAGCTAAGATACAACCCCATTTGGAAAGCAAGATGCTATAAGCCCAAGGGCTCCAAGGAAAAAATAGCTCAGTGAGGAAAGGAAATAAGGAAATGAATAAACTATAGAAGATACAGCCCTAGATGGAAAAGCAAGATGCATAAGCCCAAGGCTCCAACAGGGGAAAATAGCCCAGTGAGGAAAGGAAATAAATAATCTATAAAATCTACAACCCTAGTTGGAAAAGCAAGATTCTATAAGCCCAAGGGCTCCAAGGAAAATTAGCTCAGTGAGGAAAGGAAATAAGGAAATGAATAAACTATAGAAGATACAACCCTAGTTGGAAAGCAAGATGCTATAAGCCCAAGGGCTCCAAGGGAAAATTAGCTCAATGAGGAAAGGAAATAAGGAAATGAATAAACTATAGAAGATACAACCCTAGTTGGAAAAGCAAGATGCTATAAGCCCAAGGGCTCCAAGGAAAATTAGCTCAGTGAGGAAAGGAAATAAGGAAATGAATAAACTATAGAAGATACAACCCTAGTTGGAAAAGCAAGATGCTATAAGCCCAAGGGCTCCAAGGAAAAATAGCTCAGTGAGGAAAGGAAATAAGGAAATGAATAAACTCTAGAAGATACAAACCTAGCTGGAAAAGCAAGATTCTATAAGACCAAGAGCATCAACAGGGAAAAATAGCCCATTGAGGAAAGAGAAAAATGAAATAAATAATCGATATGAAAAATAATGAACGACTAAAACGAAATATTTTAGAAAACAGTAACAACATTAAAACAAGACGGTCCGAGTACTGTCGGCTAGAGATCCCAGCGACCTTTGTTGAAGACCTTGCGTTCCATGTTGGGTCATGAGACGCCTGTCAGGTGATCTACACTATCCCGACTTGCGACGGTGGAATAATGAGGTCACATGACATTGTATGTTTATGGTTCTTTGTCCGGGTTCCTTTCAGGTTGAAGAATGCCCTGGGCTAGAATGTGTTGTTGTATTAGGGCAGTGTTTTGTGTGATTCTGTGGTATATATGTTTTATTGTTGCATACACTATAATAGCTACTGCTCTCTCTCTCTCTCTCTCTCTCTCTAAACTACAAGATTTAGGGCTACTGCTCTCTCTCTCTCTCTAAACTACAAGAGTTAGGGCTACTGTTCTCTCTCTCTCTCTCTCTCTCTCTCTCTCTCTCCCTCTCCAAAGATTGAATAAACTGCAAGAGTTAGGGCTACTGCTCTCTCTCTCTCTAAACTACAAGAGTTAGGGCTACTGCTCTCTCTCTCTCTCTAAAACTACAAGAGTTAGGGCTACTGCTCTCTCTCTCTCTCTCTCTCTCTCTCTCTCTCTCTCTAAACTACAAGAGTTAGGGCTACTGCTCTCTCTCTCTCTCTCTCTACAAGAGTTAGGGCTACTGCTCTCTCTCTCTCTCTCTCTCTCTCTCTCTCTCTCTAGTACCATTCGTAGGTTTCGAGAAGATGAAAGCTTTGCATTGCTTTATTTTTTCCTTTTTATTATTATTATTATTATTATCTTATTATTATTATATTATTATTACTACTTGCTAAACAAAACATTCTCGATATGAAACAGTAGTAAACTCACTAGAGTTTATATTTAGAATGGAAAGAAATGGACAAAGCAAGAATGAAAGAAAAATTGGTCTGGGGTTAATGTTCTAATTAGTAAAGGTTGTTCATATTGAAAATGTAACACACTGTAAGCCTGAGCTACATTTCAGATATTGATTTATCCGGTCTATATCCCTGCTCAATTGATTTTGGGGTCTTTAATATTTATTTTAATGTTGTTACTGTTCTTAAATTATTTTACTTTTCCTTGTTTCCTTTCCTCACTGGGCTGTTTTTCCCCTGGGGGCCCTGGGCTTTTAGCATCCTGCTTTTCATCTAGGGTTGTAGCTTAGTAAGTAAGTAAGTAATAATAATAATAATAATAATAATAATAATAATGATAATAATAATAATGGACTAGCACCAAGACTGCTAATGGAACGATAAAATTTCATTGAGATTGAGAAGATAAATCTAAACTCCCTTTTTTTTTTTTTTTCAAATCCGGGCACTGAAGCCTTGTGGGGAGGGGGTGGGTTGAAATTCCAAGTTTCAGTAATTCTTGGAATCTTGGAATTTTACAAAGGGAAAGGGCTTTAGATTCGGCTTTCCTACATTCACATTTATCTGGGCTTTGGACTACCTTCCAGGGTTCTCTCTCTCTCTCTCTCTCTCTCTCTCTCTCTCTCTCTCTCTTACGAAAAAACAAAACGAAAAACTTATTATTATTATTTCCGGCACCGTCGTTCAATTAGTTCATTATGCATGTTGCATAAGATTTTTCATAACTCTGACCATCCTTTACATTCAGATCTCCCTGGACATTTCTATCCTGTTCGTAATACTAGGCAAGCAGTTAATTCTAATAGCCAGGCCTTCTCCATCCTGAGGCTCAATTACTACACAGTAGTCAAGAAGTTTTATTCCAGCAGTTTCCAAGTTGTGGAATGATCTTCCTAATCGGGTAGTTGAATCAGTAGAACTTAAAAAGTTCAAAGTTGGAGCAAATGCTTTTTGTTGACCAGACGGACTTGAGTCTTTTTATAGTTTTTATATGACATATTTGTTTTGGCGTTGTTAATAGTTTTTTATATGACATATCTGTTTTGACGTTGTTGCCTTTTTTAGAATGGATTTATTGTTAATTTGTTCTCTTCATTTATTATTTCCTTATTTCCTTTCCTCACATGGGCTATTTTCCCTATTGGGCCCCTGGGCTTATAGCATCTTGCTTTTCCAAACTAGGGTTGTAGCTTGGATAATAATAATAATAATAATAATAATAATAATAATAATAATAATAATAGCAAGGTATGTTAGGCAAAATATGCATATTGTGATGCAGTTTATATTCCTAAAATGCAGAAGATGTCACGTTTCAAATGCATTGATTTAATTAAGATTAACGATGTTCTCGTGATAACTGATTAACGCAAAAGTATCAAAGGAATAAGACAGTTTATCTTCGTACGCAATTAACAAGTTGAACAGTTACAATCGGTAGATCTGAAATATACTATCGATTATATCAATAGTAAGCGATACATTTAAATTATAGTTAGAATGCTGTATGTATTAATGACTTGTATCATGAATAATAATGAAGAAAGAAAATATTTGGTTGTAGGTTAATGATAAACTATGAATTGACAAGATAAGTATTGATGTTGGTATAATGTTAATTGATGATTATGTTATTAATTATTGATAATTATGTTGATAAGTGTTGATGATGATTTGTCATGCCTGGAAGCGGAACATAGCTAATAAGAAATATCTAAAGGCAAATGAATTTAGAACTGGTCTCACACAGAGAAACCTCATAATTAGCACATTAACACATTAACACTTTTTGCAGAGCTTAGTCATTACCATTTTTTTTCGATTCACAATCATTCATCTCGTATGTTTAAGTAGCTGCTTCTGTCATCGTATTTTCGATGCTCATAAAATGACGTCATCATCATCATCATCATCATCTCCTCCTACGCCTTTTGACGCAAAGGGCCTTGGTTTTAATTACGCCAGTCGTCTCTATCTTGAGCTCTTAATTCAATACTCTCGTTCATCATCTCCTACTTCATGTTTCATAGTCCTCAGCCATGTGGGTCTGGGTCTTCCAACTTTTGTGCCTTGCGGAGCCCAGCTGAACGTTTGGTGAACTAATGTGTGTGAATATATATATATATATATATATTATATAGCCAGACACTTACTATTATTATATAGGGAAGATATATTTATATGATACATACGATATAAAGATATCTGAGATGAATACCATCAAATGACAATTGCATGTCGTTCATCATGAAACACCCTTTAGTGATAAGATTGTCTAAAAGAAGAAAGAATGTCACTCCTCTCTCTCTCTCTCTCTCTCTCTCTCTCTCTCTCTCTCAGGGAAGATGTTTAGCTGTGAAGAATTAAGTATAATATGGGTAGAATGGGAGACACGCCAAGCCTCGGGAGACCTCTGGCTCTAGCGAATATTGTCTTTGAGATTTAATACGGCTGTTGGACTAG
>NC_090736.1:6117524-6132524 GCF_036898095.1 Palaemon carinicauda | reverse complement strand
TTCAGCTATACTGTACAGCAGGTTTTAACTAAGAGTGTACTGGGAATGAAGTAACCAAGTTAAGCTATACCTTTGCATTCTGGAGCCTTTACGTAAGTGGTTGTAGTAGTCGTAACGAGGTCACCCTTCGATGACAAGCTCTGGCTAGTGGCACTGGAACGGAGAGTAAGGTCTGGAAGGTCTGCTCGGTCTAAGAAAAGAAACTAAAAAGAAAAAAAAATTGTATAGTTTTATAAATAACTGAATTGGTTTAAAAATATCAAGAAAATTGTTTTACAATTTCCACATTGCTGTACATCAGTACCCAATCTTTCACGTTTAACATTCCTTAATGGCATTAGACATGAAATTAGTTCTTTTGTGTACCCCAGTCTTCTACCATGTCTAGGTATTGCAACTTCCGCACAAGAGGTTAATGCATTTAAACAATACAGTCCATGGGCTTCAAACAACAAGAGAAAGGGAAAAATTAATTCATTGACAGGTATAAAAGATTAAAACTATTCCTCATCATTACACTGTTCTCAGAGATCATAATTTCTTGATTTTTCATAGGCCATCTTCTCCATAATCCAAACAGTTATTTTCTTAATTACAACTTGATATTCTTTACAATAGAGATTTAAAAGTTTCATCATTCAAGTTACACAGTGATCATTATGTATACTGTAAATCCTATTCATGAACTAGGTTCCTTGTTCTAGAATCTAGCCTTACAGTTAACCCTTTTACCCCCAGGCTATTTGGAAATTTCCAACCCTTAACACCCAGGGGTTATTTTTTTTTTTAAGCACATTTTGCGGTAAATTTTTTTTTAAATTGCTCTAACAGCCTTAATTTTCGTCATAGAGAGGTCAGGTTGGTCTCATTCTCTTAAAAAATGCCTCAAGTTTCTCAAAAAATTATAAAAAATATGCAAAAAAAAAAATTTGAATAGCAGTTTTTTGCAAGGACGTACCGGTACATCCATGGGGGTAAAGGGATGAGTTTTGTGAAATGTACCAGTACGTCCTTTGGGGGTAAAAGGGTTAAGGCCTTGTAGACCACACAGCATTTAACCCAAAAAATAATAATACAGTAATGTATTGTACAACTATTATCTAACTATCACCTGCTGCTTCCTCCGGTGCCTTAGATGACCGCGGAGGTAGCAGCAGTAGGGGACTCAGCAGTATGAAGCTTCATCTGTGGTGGAAATGTGGGAGGTTGGGCTGTGGCACCCTAGCAGTACCAGCTGAACTCGACTGAGTCCCTGGTTAGGCTGGAGGAACGTAGAGAGTAGAGGTCCCCTTTTTTGTTTTGTTTCTTGTTGATGTCGGCTACCCCCCAAAATTGGGGGAAGTGCCTTTGGTATATGTATGTATGTATCATCTGTAAAGTTTCAAATAACTAAAATGCTCACCTCAACTGTTAAAGATCCTGAAACTTCATCATCTTCATACGGTCTGCACTGGAGGGGAATAATTTGTCTCTGAGAAGGAGTTGCCACCAGCTCTTCAATGCCAACAATTCCCAGGCCCAAGAAATTTCCATCGATTTTGTCGTAAAGTTCAAAAAGCAATTCCAAAGTTCCTTCACTGAGATCACTGCAAGAAATTTTGATACACATAAAATTTCAGTTTATCAAAAAATTCAGACATTAACTGACTCTTTAAAAGTAACAATCACTTCCGCAACAAATACATTAAAAAGGGTATAATCAAGTACGGTATTATTAATTTAAGTACAGTATTTCAAATACTGCACAGATAAATGTAAATTCAGCTATTCAGGAAGACTGTATATTGATGACATCTCACAATGCAAAAGCATTTGGAATGCTTGAGAAATGTTCAAACAAGCTGATGACCCAAGGTGTCAAACCTCAATGGAATTAGAATATTGACAAATATCTTTGGAGCTGAAATTCAGACAAGAGGCTTAATCAATATTTTGAAATATTGTAGCTAATAGCACTCATCTTGGATAGTAAATGGACAACAGAATGATCAAAGTTCACTGAAATGATAGATACAGTAGGGAATAGTTATATTGGCATACTAATAAATGAACAGTATTTTGCTTCGTTTAACCCATTCAAGTATTTTCTTTTTCTATCCTTCAAGTCTGTTCTCATATATACCGTAAAAGAAAAAAATGAGAATTTATCTAAACAGCTTCACCTTATCAAAAAGACTGACAACATTGTCCCACATTAACAAAGTTTTCTAGTGAAAGGATGAACTCACAAGAGAAACTGCTCATCCCAGAAGGGCGAACTGGTGTCTTTTACAACAGCTGTCGTAAACTTCTGAGGTGGTTCGTCCATTTCCACAACTGCATAGGCCTCTGAAACATCTAAAAACACAAAACAGGCTTAGAAAATGGACAATAATCATCCAACTGCAATTGTAGAATGAATAATCCATTATACTACATCTGCCTAAACACATGATTACAAGTTGAGCATAGTTTAACAAGATCAGTTGCCCATATTTCTACTATCAAAGGACAGGTACAAATGATTTATTCTTAAATGAAAGGTAAAACTGGAGCAAGACAAGTTGAAGATGAGTTATGGCTAGGCAGGATGCAACTCATGAGAATGGATTTAAAGTAAAAGACAATGTAATACGGGTGATAGCACAAGAGATAGTTCAAGAAACCTTATCATTACTGCCCAAGGGTGCTGAATGAGACAGATACAATATATGGTACCTTCTTCTAAATTGTACTTTGAATAGACAACCCAAGAACCAACACTGTTTATCGGGGAGAATTATCATACACTAGCAACAAAATCCTGCTAGTGTCTTCATATCAGGGTTCTTAAAAAATATGGATGAAAAGTAAACTATGATTTGTATATTTCACTTAATAAAGAAATTTTCTAGGCAACCTACCAGATCATTAAAAGAAAAACTATTGGCACTGAACTTACCCTTGTCACAGCCTATCCCAACAGCCTTCACAATCTTCACTAGAAGCCGTTTGCCGTTGAGTCCAGGTATTCCCAAGGGTTGACTTTGAGCCGAAGAGGAAACATTTGCGACCTAGAAAAAGTAATGGGTCATTAATCTAATTGTAATGATGAAATCTTTGGGAGAGGAATGTGTACTGTATGGTGTATAAGAAATTGATCTGAATTGAATACTTGTTACGGTATATCTTCTACAATATTTCTTACATTTAAAAGTAAAAAGCCCAAACATATGAAAATAATGACTTGTTTGTGGTCAGGGATATTAAAAAGATAGGGGATGCCTGTGATCACATCAAAATCATTACCCTTTAAATGAAAACTTGTTCTTTAAATATGTAATTGTAAAAAGATATCAAAGATAAGCCAGCATATCACTAAACCATGCAAGACTCAATTCGTCTCACAGCTATATTTAGATGAAACATTCATGTACAGTACCATAAAATACTGTATATCTGTACTGACAGTATCTGTACACTTCCATTTTTCCTGTATGAATATCAAATATAACAGTTCTTCAACTTGGGTATTTCAATTCATAAATTATTCCTTAACCATTTACTATATACTACTGTATACTGTACACATAGTAAAAACTTTAAAGAGGACGGACAAAATGGCTGTACAATAGGTTAATCTGCGCTTTTAATTATACAAAAAGAACTTATTTATTGGGTCAGTATATATTTTCTAAAACTTGAGACTAACTCGGAGTACAGTAACCTAAATCGCAAGTAATCTAGCTCAGCATGATTCTGTACATTAAATATTTTAGTAAGCAAATTATAATACAAATACTCTACTGAACAGTGTTTTTTCACTATTTTTTCCAAATTGTCAAAAGATGACTACCATCTTTCAAAACTGTCAAAATATATGAACCCGTTAAAAACTTTTAGCCTAAAAAAACCCAAATGAAAATCCCAAGGTTAAAAAAATATTAATATGAAATACTGCAACTAAATACTGCCATTTCCTAAAGATCACCTCAACTCTGTTCTATGGGGAATTTCATCTAAAGAAATTTTTCTCTGATCTTGATGAACATATTCCTACAAATATCTGCCCATAAGATAAAACAAAATATAAATATACCATACTAAAACCATGAAAAGCTAATAATAGGGAATTAAAATCTTTAACAATGTAAATATAGGTTGTTAGAAATATGGAGTGATACTAGACATGTCACAAAAATAAAAAACATCCAATTAACAAAAGCCTGGAGAAAAAAAAGCATAGAGTAAAAGTACCATAGAAAAAGAAAAAGATCCTTCAAGTCACAACACATAGCTTGATACCATAAAAAGATAAGATTTTCCTTAAAAATCCCAGTACCTTTCCTCAAGATTAACAACTGATAAACCACATACTGTATAAATAAAAATTCAGTGACAGCATGAATCCCAAAAAAACTGTATACTGCACAGTATCAAGTGAAGTACAGTACAGTAATACCCTTACAAATAAAATTCACAATTGGATTACAAGTAATATCTGACAAACAAGAATATATGTATATTAATATCCATATTTACAGTAAATACACATAACTTCATTGAATTTACATTGAACATGTATACTGCATCTTATAACCATAGGTGTACAAATGTTTCCCATAGTAAGTACCAGATTGCATTACAATGCCACCATGCACAGTTAGCTCTACAATATTCTTAAAGAATACAGCTATGTAATTTCAAACCACTCTGTTATGTGAAGTGGAACATAAAATGACTGCGGAAAAGATCGGCTCCGCTTTTTCTTGTTTCCCATGCTTATTAGTTGAGAGCTTACCATGCAGCTGGTGGAGAACAATTCACATACAGAATAGGCATTAACACCCGTTGCATAGTGGTATCATCCAGTGAGATTTAATTCCTCTCAAATTTCACATATGTTATCCAAATGAACAAAATGTTGTTGATAAACTGATAGCTACCTTTTTCAAATTACCAAAATCTCTCAGGATACTATTTATTTGCATTATTCAAGAATATAAACACAATGTTTGTTTAAGAATATAGTTTATAAATGATGATACGACTAGCAACAGAAACATATGCTTTTCACTTGACATATAAAAAACTTCCCGAATGCCACACAATGCCCAACATATATGCCACATGGATAAGTGTTTGTAGGTTAGCATAGCATGACCATATTTCCCGGCGAAAGTTCCACCAATTGCAAAAATGTGTGGGTCTTACCACCATGGATGTGCCATGTACGGGATAGGTAGACAGGTTTCGGCTCCACCGAGGCAAGCCAGACGTGAGTGACGAGTCACTTGTTGATTCATCCCTGGTAATGTACTCATATGAGGAGCCAGGGGAACTGACTCGTTGATGTGTTAGTGCACGAGCTGTGTCAAGCTGAGTTAGTGCATCCACATTAACAAATTTGGTAGTTAGCAAAGGATCTCCTGAAAATTCCAAAACATTATTTGTTTCATTCCTACCATCACTTTCAAGGGACTGCTTTTCACCTACATCAATACTATCTGAGGGATAAGGTTTCTCTTCTTGGGATAAATGTGCTTCGAGTTCGTTAAAGCCCCTAGAATCTGCTTCTAACTTAATTTCCCCTACGCAACTATCAGCAGATGACAAAACTGGATTTTCTTTTCCTTCTCCGCTTTTATCAATTAGCGTAGGTGACGGTTCATTTCCATCAAGACTACTGTCTGAGTGAGTTGCCTGTTTCACTTGAAGTGTCTGAAAATACAACATGGATAAATCTGAGAAGCTATGTGTAACTGATGGTGCCTCAGTCTTGGAAGGTATGCTTGCTTCCTTAGATGAAGGTATTTGTACTTCTGTAGTTGGGGGTGAATAAGCTGCTACCCTTGTAAATGAATGTGTTTCTATAATTGAAGGTTCTGATACATCGGAATACTTAGGTAACTGCACTTCAGCCTCGGGAATCTTTTCTATATCTGTTGACCTCCAGTTACAATCCAGAAAATCATTTCTTTCATCTGGGAAAATGTCTTGTTCTTCTTGGAAAGACCCTTTCAATTCCTCTTCTGAGCCAGTAGAGTTACCTACCCCAGCATCACTAAGAATGCTTGAGGATCCACTATGACCATCATATTCATTAGCACCAAATCTCTGACTTTCTCTACTTCTATCAATAGCGGTCAGGTCTAAATCATTCTTGTATCCAAAGAAATTGCTTGGATCAACTGTAACGTCTTCGGAACAGATCATCCCCATCAAGAACTTAGATTTCGTACTCTGAAAGCCAGATTTCTCGTCTGTTGCTTTTTCCGAGATTAAAGATGGTGACCTTATGTCGTAACTTCTATCAAGAGAATATTCCTGTTGAAAATCTTGGGAATCACCAATTGAAAAGGAGTCTTCGACAACAGCTGAATCACAATCAGCTTCTTTTACTGCTCTTATTAGGTCATCAATCTTATTAAAGTCAATAACCTCAGCATTATCAGAATACTTTCTGTTAAATGATTCTTTTGATAACTCTGTCATATTTGAACTACCTATATTTGATAACATGCTCATATCAGATGTTTCTTCTCTATGGAAGTTCTTTTCATAGGCTTTAACCTCAATACCAGTGTTATTCAAGACAGAAGAATAATCCTCAAGTGAGGTAGTGTCATTTTCATCGTCGGTTTCAGCAAGGGTGTCAGAGAGTTCACTTAATTTTTCCATACCTTCAGCTGGGTACTCATCAGAAAATTCATCTTCAGTGTCATCACATTCGCTTGTGTCACTTTTGAAAAAGTCACTAGAAGAGTCTCCTATCACTTCTCTAACAGGGTATTCACATTCCTCTGCAGATACATTTGTTATAACCAAATCATGTACCCCACCTGATTCATTAGTATCATTTGGCAAATCAAAAGCAGGATTTCTGAAAATTAAATCGGTTGGATCCGGAGTATTTCTGAGGCTACTTTCAGTCTCCACAACATAACTCGCCTCTTCATCACTAGAATGTTCGTTTGTTTCAACACTGGAGGAGCTTTTAGTAGAGTTCGTAACATCAGATTCCTCCCTCAACAATGTGTAAGTGCTAGAACGACTGATACCATGTACATCATCTTCATTTAAATCTATTTTTCCCTTATATGGAAGTTCCTTGACATCATATTCTGAGGAATCAGTTTCAGATTCATCATCAATGCTCCCATCAGACTCACTCAGAGTTTCATCCGAGTCCTCGTTGGTGTCATCTGAATAAATAAGATTCCTTTCATTTGTTTCATAAACTTGAGCAACTTCCCATGATAATATTTCAACATTTTCCTCAGGAAGAACAAGTTCTGATTCTTCAAGTTCTAACTGCTTGAAAAGATTGTCAGTAAATTCATTTAGACAGATCCTCTTTTCAGGTTCCATAGTTTCCTTCCTTTCAAAACCATAGGTGGAAGCAGCAAGCTCTTTATTTAAATCATTTTTAAGAAGTTTTTCCTCCTCATTTTCCTCTGAGGAATATCCATATGCTACAGCTTTTTTAGCACACTCGCCTTCAAATTCACTTTCACTGTCGTCAATAAACTTGATATTGTCCGACAAGCAACAGTTCAAAGAAAGATTTTGTGTAGTGTCTGTAACATGACAATGTGTATTGAGAGTTTTGCCTTTTTGGCATGTGCTTTCAAAATTCAAGTCAGCATGCAAATTTGCAAAACTTTCTTCCCCTACAAGCTCAGTTTCATTTTCCCTAAGATCTGTATCTAGAATAGCAGCATTCCTAGGAAAAATAAAATCTTCCGAGAGTCCATCACCCTTTCTACAGTTTCTATAACTATTTTCTGCAGAAGAAGAAGAATGGCTAGTCTCTCTGCTTCTGTCAATTTCTATTGCATGTAAAGCAGAAGCAAAGGGGGTGTCAAGCTCTAAAGATGTTGAGGCACAGGAATGGAGGAGGTCTAAATGGCAATCATCAGGTGAATTAGCAGCATCAATGAAAGGAAACACACTAGGATCATCATGAACTGACTGGTTATTTGGAGGGGATTGTGAGAGGGTTTGAATGTCTGTATCCTCCTGGTCACACTCAGAGAGGTCACAGGGCACACTTTGTTCAAATGATGCAGTCTGAACACTAGCACCAAGCTTATTGTTTTCATGTGAAACAGAAACCTTAACTTCCACTCTGCATGCTTCACTTACGAATGGTCCCTTCTGTAGGCCTGGAAGGGCTGGTAAAGGCCCAAAACCTGAGGTACCAGTTAAAGACTTGTCAACAAATTCCATCTCCTCTAAACGTAGTTCCTCCTCCACGTCTTCCTCTTCTTCATCCTCTATTTTCTTTGGTGGCTCTATCACAGGAGTAGCAAGAATACTGTCACGTGCACTACCATTCATTCTCCTTATGCAAGGCTCATCATCTGCATTGCTAACTACAGGTTCTACTTCATCTTCCATAACTTCTTCTATAGTCAATTCAGATCTTGGCTCATCAATGAGCTTTGATCTGTTAGATGCTATAAGAACAAAATTTTTTGTTGGCGAAGGCGAAGCTTCTTTGAATTGTTCCTCCGCTTCCCCTACATCTATATTTTCATTAGACACATATTCATCAGCAGGAAGCTCTGTGGCAGGGACATAATTTTCTTCCCAAGATTTTTGCCACTCACTCATGTCATCTGCATCTATCTCTGTATTTTCAAGAGAAGGATATTTGTTCAGATTTCTAACTATAAGCTGTTCTTCACTAGTAGTTAAAACACCTTGTCGAGATAAGCTAGGAGCAAAGGAGAGTGCTGTGAAAGACTCCCCCGCCTCCTCAAGTTCTTCATCACGGTGTAAGCTAACAGGACCAGGCTTTTTTTTACCAACTTCAGGTGGATGTGTTTGTAACTCACGTACCATTGCATCGTAGCCCACTGGGATAATTTTGTCAGGTGCCACTCTTGCTCGTCGAAATCTTGGGAAGGTACTAACATTCTGGAAGTTCATTTCAAGAACAGAATTACGGACGGCTGATGTGACAACTTCCGAGACCACATCCACTATAGACTGCTCATGCAATCCTGTCAAATTATTTCGGATTCCTTCCAATTCAACGCCAACCTGTGAATAAAAACCAAAGTTTGTTAGAAGGACGTGAGGCTGTTCTAGAATTGTACACTTCAATAAGGAGTCAAAAAAAATGTACCAGGAAAAAATACCATATGAATCTTGGCTTTGCTAAGTGATTATCCCATACAGTAATACCATGCTTTACATCGGTTCGATATATGCAAGTTCCCAGTTTATGTCTCTCATCCTTAAGTACATGTGTATTAGATAAAAAAATAAAATCAACGTCACGTCATTTTTCCCAGACCTTACGTCTGTTTCTACAACATAAAATAATGATTAAGTGCTGTACTGTACAGTACTGTATTTCCTATGGAAGCTTATTAATGTGGGTATCTGGATTTTATAAAACGACAGCAGGTTTTCTGGGCTCCACCTGTGCCGCTCGGTGAAATGCTCCTTTAGCATCATTTCTTAAGTAAAGGAGCATTTCACTGGGCGGCACAGGTCTCTCGCCCAGAAATAGATTTTTCCTTCGTCAAAATCCCTTAATGAGTACTTTTTAAGAATTAACCTTATGAGAAAATCTGACCTACATTGAAAATTGCCTTATGTCGGATCTCTTGGAACTAATTACCGACGTAGAGATGGGTATTACAGTATACAGAAAAAACAATCAACTATAAAAAAAGCAAATTAATTACCGATTAATATAAGACTATCATTAAGAAAAGACCTTTAGCTTTCATGAAGCTTCCAAACTAATTATACAAAGGACATTACAAACCGATATCACCTGTAGTCCCAGTTTCATCATACATCTTAAAGCAGTTGAATTACTAAAGGTTTACACGGAGCTTGCCGTGTATTAAGGACGCTGTAATAAATGGAAATATAAGATAAGAGAACTTAAATCCTAGCATGTAATAAGGTAAGCAAATATAAAAGGAAACAGCTTGGCCAGTGATGATGTTCAATTAATTCTATCTATATGACCCAGAGCTAGGGCCAGTGAGGCAGTTCAGTGTCCAAGGTGAGCTTGGGGAAAATCATGCAGTTACATTATGAGGTAAAAGTTAGATGAAGTTGGACAGCAAATTGAAAGAAGGGAAGCGAGAACAGAGGCAAGTTGGAGGACATAAAGCCAGTGCAGCTGAAAAATCTGGTAATATTTTGGTTGAGACCCACCCTGCGCTATTACCATTTGCCAGTGCATAGGAGCTTGATGTTTTTATTTTTCGCAAGCTAAGCAAGCGCACAGCGGAGCAAAAACCATTAGACTCAATTGAAATATTACCGAAATCTAATTGTTTTTGCTTTGCCATGCGCTCACTTCGCTCGCGAAAAAAGAAAAACATTAAGCTCCTATGTACTGGCAAGCAGTAATGGCTGGGTGGGACTCTATAGAAATATTACCAAAAATCTAATTAATGCCAACAGTGCACCGCACGATGTCACTGACAGCACAGTCCTCCCAATGGATTATCTTCCCCCAATGAAAAAGATATTAGTTTCTGGACATGGCCAGTAAAGCCCAACACGCATATTGCAAAGTTATGACAAATTACCATAGATATACAGATGGAGAGTATGCTATCTTTGCCAAATAAAGTACACATCTTTTTTTTTTTCAATTAAAATAGAGGGTAAAACCTGGCAAATAGTCTTTAAATCAAGATAAAAATTTACAGCCAAAAAAATACTAGATGAAGATATTGTACTCAATCAAGATATGTTTAAGAATTAATATAAATTCTAATGTGAGATATACTGTACAAAATTCACAAGGCAAATTAAAATAAATTAATAAGAAGGAAGACTAAAACAGACAAATAGTCGTTTAAATAAAGATTAAAAATTCCATCAAAGTAATGCAAAATGAAACTTTCATTATGTGAAAAAAGAGACAGTCGTTATATGAAAAATGAAACTCATTATAAGAAAAAATTAAAAGCTCACTATATGAAAAAATGGAACTCTCACTATATGAAAAAAGAAACACTCATATGAAAAAAAAAGAAACTCATTATATGAAAAAAGAAACACTAATTATATGAAAAAATGAAACTCTCATTATATGAAAAAGAAACACTCATATGAAAAAATGAAACACTCATTATATGAAAAAAGAAACACTCTTAATATGACAATATGAAACTTTCATTACATGAAAAAAGAAACCTTCATTAGATGACAATATGAAACTCTCATTATATGAAAAAAGAAACACTCTTAATATGACAATATGAAACTTTCATTACATGAAAAAAGAAACCTTCATTAGATGACAATATGAAACTCTCATTATATGAAAAAAGAAACACTAATTATATGAAAAAATGAAACTCTCATTATATGAAAAAGAAACACTCATATGAGAAAATGAAACACTCATTATATGAAAAAAGAAACACTCTTAATATGACAATATGAAACTTTCATTACATGAAAAAAGAAACCTTCATTAGATGACAATATGAAACTCTCATTATATGAAAAAAGAAACACCAATTTTATGAAAAAATTAAACTCATTATATGAAAAAACTAATTATATGAAAAACTGAAACTCATTATATGAAAAAAAAACACTAAATATATGAAAAATTGAAACTCTTTATATGAAAAAACCACTAATTATATGAAAAAAATGAAACTCATTATATGAAAAAATGAAACTCATTATATGAAAAAATGAAACTTTCATTATATGAAAGAATGAAACTGATATGAAAAAATTAAACTAATATAAAAAAAGAAACACTCCTTATATGAAAAAATGAAACTCGTTATTTGTAAAAAATTTTAAATCTTTCATTGCATGGAACGACACGCTTCGATATGTTTCCAGGGCTATGAATACCAGCCTGGACACACCACCACAAACAACAACACCCCACTACAGTACCTCGGGCCAGCCATCAAACTTCACGACGGCTATCAGCTGCTCTGTGATGACTGCTATGTTGAGTCTACCCAGGATTGGGTTGATGCAACAAGCGTATTCGCTCTCCGTTGTCACGTCTCCTTGCGTTCGGGTGGTTATCAGGCGCACGTACACAGTGGTTTCGCAGTCGCAGGTTATTGTCTGGAAGATGATAATAATAATAATAATAATAATAATAATAATAATAATAATAATAATAATAATAATAATGATGATGATGATGATAATAATAATTATAATGATAATAATAATGATAATAATAATAATGATGATGATAATACTAATTATAATGATAATAATAATAATAATTATTATTATAATAATTAGGATGATAATAATAATAATAATAATAATAATAATAATAATAATAATAATACTACTACTACTACTAATAATAATAATAATAAAGTAGGCATGCTTGATGGTACAATCGGGCACACTTGTCTATTTTCCCTTATTTCCTTTCCTCACTGAGCTATCTTCCATGTTGGAGCCATTGGACTTAAAGCATCCTGCTTTTCCAACTGAGGGCCAGGCTTAGCTTGTAATAATAATAATAATAATAATAACATACCAGTTCTTATACAGAATGTATTAAGTTAAAAAACATCAATAATAATAATTAAATGTGTTTATACACTGAATATAATGAGCAATAACGAATAATTTAAACCCCAATAGTTATTACTTTTAAACAATATCACAGACTGGATATCTTCAATAATAATAATAATAATAATAATAATAATAATAATAATAATAATAATAATAATAATAATAATGAAGAATCAAATATTTCCTACCTATTAAGGTTGATCGTTATTTTCCTTGCCATATTTGACACTGTTTTATATTATTATTATTATTATTATTATTATTATTACAAGCTAGACTTAACCTAGTTGGAAAAGCAATAGGCTATAAGCCCAATGGCTCCAAGGGAAAATAGCCCGGTGAGGAAGGGAAACAAGGAAATACATAAACTACAAGAGAACAAACAATCAAAATAAAACATTTCAAGAACAGTAACAACATCGAACCAGATCCTTCACATTTATACTATAAAAAAAAGAAAATAAAATAAAAACAAGAGGAAGAGAAATAGGATAGAACAGCAAGCCTGAGTGTACCCCCAAGTAAGTGAATTCTAACCCAAGATAGTGGAAGACCATGGTACAGAGGCTATGGCACTACCCAAGACCAGAGAACAATGGTTTGATTTTCGAGTGTCTTCTCCTAGAAGATATGCTTACCATGGCTAGAGTCTCTTCTACCCTTACCAAGAGGAAAGTAGCCAATGAACAATTACAGTGCAGTAGTTAACCCCTTGAGCGAAGAGGAATTATTTGGTAAGCTTAGTGTTGTCAGGTGTATGAGGACAGAGAGAATGTGATAATGGGCCAGTCTATTCACGTTTAAAGGTTTAAAGGCTGCTCATGAATGGAAGAGGCAAGGGACAGTGACATTGACCTATCAAAAAGGACAATGCCCTGAAAATTTATAATAAATACATATGATTAGCGCTCAAGCACTTTTCCATCCAAGCTAGGACCAAGGAGTGCAAGACAATGGCTGCTGATGACTCAGCACATAGACCTATATGCCCCCCCCCCATCCTTAGCACATAAGGATGGTGAGATTGCAGAGACCAAAGGAACTAACGAGTTTGAGCGGCACTCGAACCCCATTCTGGCATTCACCAGTTAAGGACGTTACCACATCGGCCACCACACAAGGTTCCAAGAAAAGGTTTCCAGGTCGGTTTGTTGAACTAAGCATTTCTTTAAGGTTAACTTGGCTTAGCCTTTGTATCTCCTCTTAGAACCAAAACATTTTTTTCGTTACAAAATTTGTTTTGGGAGCTGTTCTTCCCTAAGAGGAACACGAGACCAAGCCAACGTGGTTGGTTGACGTTTAGTGGCTTCTATTTCGTTCTCGAATCTCTGTGTGAATCAGATGTTTCCAGGAAATGTGAAAATGTTGTTTGAGATGGCGTCGATATAGTCCAGACCTCTGCAACATAGGGAAGAGTTGAGATACATACTGCTCTCTACACTTAGATTTTCACAGCCAGTCTCTAATATTTGTTCGGTAAACCCCTGGTTTCCAGTCTGTCAAAAGCACGTGTGGCCCTATTATTTTACCCTGGCGATCTGCCGGTCGGATTTGGGGGAGCCTATATGTCTACAAGCAGAATCACCAGCAGCCATTGTCAGGCCCTCCCTGGTCCTAGCTTGGGTGCTGATATATGTATACTGTAGATAGTCAGCCTCTAAGGCATTGGTCTGCTAGCTAGGGCATTGTCACCGTCTTTTGCCTCTGCCATTCAAGAGTAGCCTTTGAACCTCTAAAGATTCGTCGATCTTATTGGAGGGATTCATGACTTTATAGGATACAAATATGATATAGATTTTGAATCATATTTACATTCTACTGTAAATAGTAACGCCGTTCAATTAGTTCATTATGCATGTTGCATAAGATTTTTCATAATTATGACCATCCTTTACATTCAGATCTTACTGGACAATTCCATCCTGTTCGTAATACTAGGCAGGCAGCTAATTCTAATAGCCAGGCTTTCTCCATCATGAGGTTCAATACTACACAGTATTCTAGAAGTTTTATTCCAGCTGTTACCAAGTTGTGGAATGATCTTCCTAATCGGGTAATTGAATCAGTAGAACTTCAAAAGTTCAAAGTTGCAGAAAATGTTTTTATGTTGAACAGGCTGACATGAGTCTTTTTATAGTTTATATGTGACATATCTGTTTTGACGTTGTTACTGTTTGTAGAATATTTATTGTTAGTTTGTTCTCATCATTTATCTATTTCCTTATTTCCTTTCCTCGCTAAACTATTTTTCCTTATTGGAACCTTTGGGCTTGTAGCGTCTTGCTTTTACAACTAAGGTTGTGGCTTGGCTGGTAATAATAATAATGGAAATGAATAAAAAATATATAAGATGAAATATATATATATATATATATATATATGTATGTATGTATGTATATACTGTAAATATAGAGTACATATACATACATAGACACATTTACACACATATATATATGTATGTATGTATACATACTGTATATA
>NC_090736.1:6105004-6112024 GCF_036898095.1 Palaemon carinicauda | reverse complement strand
AGGATGTAAGAGAGAAAAAAAGGTGGGGCTAAATAATATTTGGTTTTTTAGTAAAATTAAGGAAATGGAACATATGATAAGCATCTCTTTTGAGGATGTAAGAGAAAATTGCCAAAAAAAAAAAAAAAAAAAATGAGGTTGGAAGAAAGGTACTTGGGAAGGACAAATGCCATGAGTGATGGATCATAAAAGCACGCTAAATAGAGGCCACCAAGCTTTTGGGAAAGAGTGCATGGGAAGATCGCTCTATATATATATACTGTATATATATATATATATATATATATATATATATATATATATATATATATATATATATATATATATATATATATGTGGTGTGTGTGTGTGTGTGTGTGTGTGACTGTGTATATTGTTGTAATCGTATAACGGGATTTGCAAAGCAAATTTCATGTAAAAGTGAAGCGTGAAAATAGCATGCAAATAAAATATTACACACACACACATATATATATATATATATATATATATATATATATATATATATATATATATATATATATATATATATATCACCGTTATCCTTATAAAAAGGGGTCGGTCACCTTATACATCCTTTCCAATGCCTTCTATCATAGGCATCATTTTCCACCAAACCTCTTCTCTCTTTATCATCCTTCACCTTTATCTCGCCATCTTATTCTCCTGCCTCACTCTTGATCTTCACCCCCTCCTTAAGAGGTTCCTCCCTAGCCCTCCCCACTCCTTCACTACCATCCATTCTCAACACATGTCCACACCATCTCAGTCTTGACACTCTCATCACCTCTGTAATCTTTACCACGTGTGCCATTCTTCTTATTTCATCATTATCCAATCTTTCAAGCAGTGATATTCCCATAATCCACATCAGCATTCTTATCTCGGTTATCTCAATGTATGCTTCCTATTTTCGTCCTTAGAACCATACATTAACACTGGTCTTATCACTGCTCTATAGATCTTGAGTTTACCTTGATTGGCATTTTCTTATCTCATACCACTTCCGCTACTTCCCTCCACTTCCACCAAGCTGTTTTTATCCTATTCCCAACTTGAGCCTCACATCCTCCCGCCTGACTGATAGTAGATCTCAAATATCTAAATTGTGTCATCTGTTTTATAAATGAGCCTGTACTTTCAATTTATGCTTGTGGTGGCCAATGTGGTAACGTCGCTAAATGGTGAACGCCAGACTGGGGTTCGAGTCCCTTCAAACTATAGTCCATTTCTTTTAGCGAGTCATCTTTGCACCGACTTGCAGCGGTGCCCTTTTAGTTCGGAAAAGTTTCGTGATCGCTGATTGGTTGGATAAGATAATTCTAACCAATCAGCGACCAAAGAAATGGACTATAGTTACTTTCTTTAGTCGCTGCAACCTCACCATCCACATGAGCTAAGGATAGCGGGGTTTATGGGAGCCTATAGGTATATCTGCTGAGTCATTAGCAGCCTTTGCCTGGCCCTCCTTGGTCCTAGTTTGGGTGTAGAGGAGGCTTGTGCACTGATCATATGTGATATATGGTTAGTTTCCAGGGCAGTGTTCTGCTTGATAGAGCAATGTTACTGTCCCTTGCCTCTGCCATTCATGAGAGGCATTTAAACCTTATGGTTGTCCTGTCCCACACCTATCCAACAAGCATTTGTAAAATATATGCATGATGTGATACTAATCATATATATTAGTTAATGTTTCATTTTATAATTGATAGATTTTTAGGAGGGGATACACCCCTGTCTGGTACACACGGACGAAAACGAGTGAATCATAACTTGCAAGAGCATAAGACAGTTATAATGCAGCAGTAATTATTACATGTTCAAGCATATACATGGTCAAAATTGCCATACTATACAAAAATCTTCGAAAGGGAACTTATAACTGTAACACTATCACAGAAAAAAAATCCCAATTTTTTTTTTAAAGCTAAATGATTGATAAAAGAAGTGAAGGCTGAAATCATTTCACTTATGAGTGGGATTGGTTTGCTAATGTGTATCACATGACGTTGAATCATACTGAATCATACCAAGAGTTACAGTAGCCCACTCTTATATGTATATATGTATGAATGTATGCATATGTATATATGTATGTATGTATGCATGCATGCATATGTTTATATGTATGTATGTATGTATATATGTATGTATGAATGTATGTTATGTATGTACACGCATAAATACCATTTATATACAGATGCTGCGTATGTACCCTACAGTATGTATGGGCACGAGCATAATTTTTGTTTTATTCATCGAGAAATTGCATACGTTGTACATATTCTATATTTTTATTTTGTGAAAAAAATGAAAGAAAAAAATGATGTAATGACCATTATATAAACAATCAAATACCGCACATTTTACAAGTTACTCTGTGTAATTGATTATATATCGTTTTCTTACAAAATAGCCTTATTTGGCAGATGGCTACACGCCCCCCCCCACCTATATCCAAACCCATGGGGTTGTGGTGGGGTATTGGAAACGTCCCTGTCTGGTGGTCGCCAGACTGGGGTTCGAGTCCCGCTCAAACGCATTTGGTTCTTTTGTGTCTGCAATCTCACCATGTTTGTTTGCTAAGCATGGCGGCTTGGGGGAGCCTATAGGTCTGCAGCCATCGCCTGGCCCTTCCGTGTCCTAGCTTGGGCGCTGATCTTATGTATATCTGGTAAGTCTCTAGGGCATTGCCTTTGCCATTCATAAGCGCCCTTTGAAGCCCCCCCCCCCCCCTCCCCCGCATCTGGACAACCATGGATTATGGAAGAAGTATATAGTTCAGATGTGTTATGCAGTAAATCTACAATAGAAGGCCTATACACATTTTTTTTTAATGAGTCGCATTTTCACTGACTCGCAGGTGTGCCCTTTTAGCTCGGAAAAGTTTCCTACCAGCTGATTAAAATTATTTTGTCCAACCAATGAGATAATGGAAAACTATTCCGAGCTAAAAGGGCACCCCTGCGAGTCAGTGCAAATGCGCCTCATTAAAAAAATTATATAGAAGTGTTTGGAAATATGGTCTGGAAAGCGTAGTTTAACTGGGGGCCTTAGAATTCAGGAACTGCAGGAGTTGACGTGCTGCTCATGAGCCTCCTGTTAGATTTATCTAGTGGAAGTTTAATTACTATGGTATTCATCTACGATTCAGTTAAAGGATGAATGTGGCTGTGACAGATATGTTGTCTTTCTCTTGAACCACCCGTTATCGGAAACTTCGTTATTTATAAATATGAATATGCCGGTATATATATGTTTTATTTGAACACATAAGGATTACATGTACAAATTAAACAATGGTGTGGAATTATATAGGTTGGTTAATTTTATCCATGGATCTCATTTTATATATGCAGTATATATATATATATATATATATATATATATATATATATATATATGTGTGTGTGTGTGTGGTGTGTGTGTGTGTGTGTATGCGGTATATATATATATATATATATATATATATATATATATATATATATATATATATGTGTGTGTGTGTGTGTGTATGTATATACACACACACACACATATATATATATATATATATATATATAATATACTGTATATTATATATATATTATATATATATTATATATAATATATACTGTATATATATATATATATATATATATATATATATATATATATATATATATATATATATATATATATATATATATATATATATGTGGTGTGTGTGTGTGTGTGTGTATGTATGTTAAATGATATTCGAAAACTTCTGTACGCTTAACTCTTCGTACCATTTAGGGCGGCATTACTAGATCCCTTTTATTTCTTTAAGGATTTAATCGTTTGAATAGAATCCCCCCCCCCCTCCTATGTTGGATTTCTGACAGAAAGAAATAAAAGAAAACTTTCCAATGTTCTTCGCGGATCTCTGATTCATATCTACTCTATAGGTTTTCCTTTATTTTATTTCTAGAATTCTTTAGAATACGGCTTTAGCAAATGGACTAACATTCTCTCTCTCTCTCTCTCTCTCTCTCTCTCTCTCTCTCTCTCTCTCTCTCTCTCTCTCTCTCTCTCTCTACACGACTTTCATAACAACAACTTCGACAATGACAATGAAGACAACGATGGTGACAGTGATGACGACGAATATGTCGACAATGACTCTCTCTCTCTCTCTCTCTCTCTCTCTCTCTCTCCTCTCTCTCTCTCTCTCTCTCTCTCTCTTCATAACAACAACTTCAACAATGACAATGAAGACAACGACGCTGACAATGATGACGACAAATAAGATGACAACGACTCACTCTCTCTCTCTCTCTCTCTCTCTCTCTCTCTCTCTCTCTCTCTCTCTCTCTCTCTCTCTTCACAACAACAACTTCGACAATGTCAATGAAGACAACGACGGTGACAGTGATGACGACAAATAAGAAGATGACAACGACTCTCTCTCTCTCTCTCTCTCCTCTCTCTCTCCTCTCTCTCTCTCTCTCTCTCTCTACACGACTTTCATAACAATAACTTCGACAATGACAATGAAGACAACGATGGTGACAGTGATGACGACGAATATGTCGACAATGACTCTCTCTCTCTCTCTCTCTCTCTCTCTCTCTCTCTCTCTCTCTCTCTCTCTCTCTCTCTCTCTCTCTCTCTTCATAACAACAACTTCAACAATGACAATGAAGACAACGACGCTGACAATGATGACGACAAATAAGATGACAACGACTCACTCTCTCTCTCTCTCTCCTCTCTCTCTCTCTCTCTCTCTCTCTCTCTCTCTCTCTCTCTCTTCACAACAACAACTTCGACAATGTCAATGAAGACAACGACGGTGACAGTGATGACGACAAATAAGAAGATGACAACGACTCTCTCTCTCTCTCTCTCTCTCTCTCTCTCTCTCTCTCTCTCTCTCTCTCTCTCTGGTGTCTCCTGCTAGCCGTGGTCGATGCCAAAACATCCAACGTGTGAGTCATTGCTTCAGCATCACCTCAGTGGGTTGGTTTTGCCATCTCGACCTGCTAACATCATCTCAAAGACTTAGAAATGCTGACCTTCTCATTCGCCTTTTGCTTTATGTCTCGTAAACAATGTCACATGACTCCATCGAAGAACTGTTGTTGGAATTATTATAATTATTATTATTATTATTATTATTATTATTATTACTACTACTACTACTACTACTACTACTACTAGCTAAGCTACAACCCTCGTTGGAAAAGCTAGATGCTAGAAGCCCAAATGTCACTTGACTCCATCGGAGAACTGTTGTTTGAATTATTATTATTATTATTATTATTATTATTATTATTATTAGCTAAGCTACAACCCTCGTTGGAAAAGCTAGATGCTAGAAGCCCAAATGTCACTTGACTCCATCGAAGAAGTGTTGTTTTAATTATTATTATTATTATTATTATTATTATTATTATTATTACTAGCTAAGCTACAACCCTTGTTGGAAAAGCAAGATGCTAGAAGCCCAAGGGCTCCAACAGGGAAAAATAGCCCAGTGAAAAAAGGAAATAAGGAAATAAATAAACGCTATAAGAAGTAATGGACAATTAAAATAAAATATTTTAAAAGCAATAACAACATTAAAACATAAACTATATAAAAAGCTTATGTCAGCCTGCTCAACATGAAAACATTTGCTGCAAGTTTGAACTTTTGGATTGGTTGCATAATCATGCACATTTCCTCTGCTATGCTTAGTGGTTTTTTCATTTTAATTATGTGGATTTTTGTCATCTTCCCGTTTTCCACATATGAAATCCTTATAAGAGAATGTTGAGTTTATCACGATATTGTTTTTGTTGACCATTTTCTGAAAGTTATAGTCAGCTTACTAGCGATAAAGGACCCGAGAAACAATGGACAATATGCTGTCCTTTAGATCAGCAAAGTCGAGCAACCTTGGGCCTGGTCTGTACATGATTTGGTGAACACTGAAAGATACCAGATGCTGTCGTTACATACACTGTATATTTGTATGTATGTATTTGATTAACATTGACCCTATTCTATAACAGCGGGTGGCTCCAGAGAAGAATAAATCAAGTCACTGCCACATTTATACTTTTTACAATGATTGTAGATGAACCCACAGTGTAATAAGGCATCCACACCTACGTAGAAGCTCATCATCAACGCATCGAACCCCCTTACACAATGAGCCATCCACTCGTATTTCATCATCATCATCTCCTCCCACGCTTATCGACGCAAAGGGTCTCAGCTAGATTTTACCAGTCGTCTTTGTCTTGGGCTTTTAAATCAATACTTCCCGTTTCATCATCTCTGACTTCACGCTTCATAGTCCTCAGCCATGTAGGAAGACCAACTCCTCTAGTTCCTTCTGGAGCCCAGTTTAATGTTCGGTGAACTGGCTCTTGGAGAGTGCGAAAAGCATGCCCAAACCATCTCCATATACCCCTCACCATGATCTCATCCACATATGGCACTCGAATCATCTCACTTACAGTTTCATGTATAATCCTGTCCTACCATTCAACTCCCAATATTCTACTGAGGGCTTAAAAGATACTACGATAAAATAATATCCTAATATGCCACTATCACTTCGAATGTATTTTAGGGCTTTAACCAAGAACATGGGGAGCTACCTTAGCTATCTTATAGCATCTTAAAAGATTTCTTTTATGGATTTTCTCAGTGGAGACGCGGCATGGTCCTGAGGCCCATTTCACGCGCTAGAATTTTTGTTGAGGGTTGGAGGAGATTTTCCTAGTGATGTCTTTTGGCCTCTGATCAAAATAATCAAATTACCTTTCATTAGTATTTTTGTATAACATTTTGTCGAGGTGTATTTTAGCTTAGTTTGTTTTGAATTTTTTTAAAGGACTCGAGAGTACTTGCTTAATTTGAAGTTGTAAGTGAAAATATCTTGAAGCCAGACATTATATGGGGTAGTCAAATGTAAAAAAAAAATAAAAATAAATGACATGATTTTAATTCTAATCTCATTTTTGAGATTGCCTAACTGTCTAGAACAAAAATGTGTTAATTTCT
>NC_090736.1:6087504-6092504 GCF_036898095.1 Palaemon carinicauda | reverse complement strand
CATCTTTGTCACAGAGACTTCCAACTTGGTCCATATTTGAGTGTATGAAACTCCCTGCTAATTAATACATGTTAAGGTCAAAGGTCAAGGTCGAGAAATAAGCTGCCGCGGCGGGAGTCTGCGCTCTACTGAGTGATCCTCTAGTTTTACATGCACTCCATGACCCAAACGTATCTTGATGATGTTACTGTTATCATATCATTACGTTTTGGTCTGTCGAGATTAGATTATCGTCAGAATTTAAGGATGAGTATAATTCATACTCATCACAGTGTATTGATAAACACTTTCCTATAGTAAATTCTCTTTAGTGAGGCAGAATTGCACCGACTCGCAAGGGTGCCCTTTTAGCTCGGAGAAGTTTCCTAATAGCTGGTTGGTCAGACAAAATAATTTCCGACTAATCAGCTTTTTAGAAACTTTTCCTTGCTAAAAGGGCCCCCCCTTCTAGTCGGTGCAAATCTGCCTCACCAAAAAGAATTGACTATGGGAAAGTGTCGAAATGCCATGATGTACATAAAGAGGAAAATATTTTTTTTTTTTCACATTAAAGTTCATCTCAACATGACAGTTCTTTGTCGCCATCTTCTCTGAGGAAGGAAACGGAGTTTACGGAAAAATCACAGGAAAGTCTCTAATTCTTCTTCAGTACATCTTGGATACTCTACTTCTCAAAGTTACTTTTTACCCTGCATGGTTTTTGCACTCAATTTAACGTCAAACTTTTGATGATGATTATTATCATTGTTCCTCTTGTTATTCTTTATTATTATTATTATTATTATTATTATTATTATTATTATTATTATTATTATCGGGAAAAATACACATACACACACAAACACGCATATATATATATATATATATATTATATATATATATATATATATATATATATATATATATATATATATCTTCGTGGCTGACTGATATTGTCACTGTCATACAAGCATCCTGGACCAGAGTTCGATTCCCGGTCGGTCAGATGCTATTGGAGCTCTGATCCCGAGGTCGATAAGAGAATCCAGACATTAATGTATTAGAATATATGGTTTATATAATATATATATATATATATATATATATATATATATATATATATATACAAATTATATATATATATATATATATATATATATATATATATATATATATATATATATAAAGGTAGTAGGTTGGCCAGGGCACCAGCCACCCGTTGAGATACTACCGCTAGAGAGTTATGGGGTCTTTTGACTGGCCAGATAGTACTACATTGGATCCTTCTCTCTGGTTACGGTTCATTTTCCCTTTGCCTACATACACACTGAATAGTCTGGCATATTCTTTACATATTCTCCTCTATCCTCATACACCTGACAACACAGATTACCAAACAATTCTTTATCGCCCAAGGGGTTACTGCACTGTAATTGTTCAGTGCCACTTTCCTCTTGGTAAGGGTAGAAGAGACTCTTTAGCTATGGTAAGCAGCTCTTCTAGGAGAAGGACACTCCAAAATCAAACCACTGTTCTCTAGTCTTGGGTAGTGCCATAGCCTCTGTACCATGGCCTTTCACTGTCTTGGGTTAGAGTTCTCTTGCCTGAGGGTACACTCGAGCACACTCTCCTATCTTATTTCTCTTCCTCTTGTTTTGTTAAAGTTTTTATAGTTTATATAGGAGATATTTATTGTTGTTACTCTTCTTAGAATATTTTATTTTCCTTTTTTTCCTTTCCGCACTGAGCTATTTTCCCTGTTGGAGCCCCTGGGCTTATAGCATACTGCTTTTCCAACTAGGGTTGTAGCTTAGTAAGTAATAATAATAATAATATATATATTATACATACATACATACATACTATAAGTAAAAAACGTCAACTGTATATTAAAGACATTTTGAACGAATTACATTTAATCACATCAGCTAACCTTCGTTTGTGTAAAACCTTTGTTTAAACGCTTTAACCGGAAAAAAGTGATTTGGCGGGTGAAACGTTTAAACATTTTGATAGCCTTGCTGTGGTCCATGTTGTAAGTGGGTTGGGGGGGGGGAGTTGGGAGGTTGAAGGGGTGTATGTTACAAGAGGGGGGGGGGGGAGTTACAGGACAGGGTGTTACAAGAAAGTGCATTGAAGGATACACCAGATAGCTTCATGACGTCACTTTCTGCTTGGATATGATGACGTCATCTGACTACGTAACGAATTCCTCTCTCTCTCTCTCTCTCTCTCTCTCTCTCTCTCTCTCTCTCTCTCTCTCCTCTCTCTCCTCTCTCTCTCTCTCTCTCTCATTCCTGTATATACAATATATTAATATATATATATATATATATATATATATATATATATATATATATATATATATATATATATATATATATATATATATGTGAATGACTCGCATATTAAGTAAAAAGTATCCAAGCGTGGTAATGTACTCAGCCGGCTAAGTTGAATCGGAATTGAGAATACATAAAAGAATAAAAAAAAAAAAAACTAGTAATTGAAAAGATTCATTGAAACACCTAAATTGACCACAGCGCTTCCCTAAAATTGGGCTTTGCATGCAAGGCACTTTCTGTTCTCTATTCATATCACGGAAAACAAGTCAGTAAATTGAAACTAAACTAATAATAATAATAATAATAATAATTTGTTCATAGTTGCTGGATGCACGTATTCAGAAAGATGACGTCATGGAGGCAGGACCGTTGACATGACGTCATTTTGGTGGCCGTTGGATGTTTGTTTACGTGGAGCGACTATAAAGGCTCGCTTGACTTTGAATTTTAGACGATAAGGTTTTTCATGTTTTTTTCTGTTTCTGGCCTTCGCTGGGGTTTCATCCTATAGAATTTAAATATGTTTGATCACAGGGTTTTTTTTTTTTTTTTTTTTTTTTTTTTTCAAAATATGCTTTATTTTATTTCATGCAGATCAGCAGAGATATTAATTTTTTTCTAACATAGGCCTACTTTGGATACATATTTTTCATTCTTGTGCTTTGGGTATGTACAATACTGTTTTGAAATGTATGCTCTATTCCAAATGTTCTTAAGCTCATCAATCCTTCGTCTTCCTCTCCTTTTCTCTCTTTTGCAATCTCGAGGGTCCCATTCTGTTATTCTTAATGTACATCCATTATCTGTCATTTCTCATTTTTATGTCCTGCTCATGTCCATTTTTTTTTTTTACTTTAGTTTGCTCTCGTATCCTAGTTGTATTTTATCTGTCTCCTACTGTTATTCCCATCATTATTCGTTCCATGGGTTTCCCTAAAAAGAAAATTAGTAAGTATTTAATTAGATGGTCCTATCAGTATTAACTTATGCATCAGAAACACACACACAATATCTATATATATATATATATTATATATATATATATATATATATATAATATATATATATATATACAGTATTTTATATATATATATATATATATATATATATATATATATATATATATAATATATATATATATATACATACATACATACAGTATTTATATATATATATATATATATATATATATATATAGTATATATATATATATATATATATATATATATATATATATATATAGACACACTCACGGACACACAAACGTATATATATATATATATATATATATATATATATATATATATATAATATATACATACATATATATATATATATATATTAATATATATATATATATATATATATATATATATATATATATAATATATATATATATATATATATATATATATAGTCATTCTTTCCAAATAAGCAAAGGCAATAGTTAACAACGATTTTATTACCTCCGCCAAGGAGGTATTGCAATCAAGTCGGTTTATTCATTTGTGTGTGTGGCTTTGGACAGGATTACGTCAAAAACTACTCGACGGATTTTGATGAAATATTCACCGAAGATTGACCTTAGGTCATAGACGACCTCATTTAATTTTAGAAATGATCCGGAGCCGGATTCTAGAACCGGATTTGCATTTTTCGCCATTTTAAAGATAACTTCAAAAACAAATTGACGAATTTGGTGGAGATTATTATTCATTATTATTATTATTATTATTATTATTATTACTTGCTAAGCTACAACCCTAGTTGGAAAAGCAGGATGCTACAAGCCTATGGGCTCTAACAGGGAAAATAGCCCAGTAAGGAAAGGAAGGAAACAAGGAAAAATAAAAGGTTTTAAAAAGAGTAACAACATTAAATAAATACTTTCTATATAAACTATAACAATATTAACAAAACAACAAGAAGAGAAATTAGATAGGTGTATCAAAGTTGTTTGGAAGTTTACTGTTGATGTATTGTCCCTGTTGATTTGTGGTTCAAGAACAAACATGGGGCACCTCTGGACGGATTATTGAAAACCTGAAGGGGTTAATTACTGCACTGTAATTGTTTAGTGGCTTCTTCCTTCTTAGTAAGGGTAGAAGAAACTCTTTAGCTATGATAAGCACTTCTTCTAGGAGAAGGACACTCCAAAATCAAACCACTGTTCTCTAGTCTTGGGTAGGGCCATAGCCTCTGTACCATGGTCTTCCACGGTCTTGGGTTAGAGTTCTCTCGTTTGAGGACATGTTCTGTCTTGTTTTTATAGTTTATATAGGAGATATTTATTTTAAATGTTATTCTTCTTAAAATTTTATTTTTCCTTGTTTCCTTTCCTCACTGGACTATTTTCCATGGAGCCCCCAGGGTTTATAACATCCTGATTTTCCAACAATGGGTCAAAGGGCTCAGTCCCTCCTGCCTTTATAACTGGGTAGTGTCATAGCCTCTGTACCATGGTCTTCCAATGTCTTTGGTTAGAGTTTCTCTTGCTTGAGGGTACACTCAGGCACACTATTCTATTTAATTTCTCTTCCTCTTGTTTTGTTAAAATTGTTATAGGTTTTATGTAGGAGATATTTATTTTAAGGTTACTGTTTTTAAAATATTTAATTTTCCCCTATTTCCTTTCCTCACAGGCTATTTTCTCTGTTGGAGCCCCAGGGCTTATGG